>NC_056733.1:1411864748-1412059748 GCF_019279795.1 Protopterus annectens
GGCACCAGTTGACCAAATGCCGGTCCTGGCTGCGATGCAGTATTAAAGTCATTTAGGGGGGATATAAAGTTTATGTGCAAACTAGAACTCAGAAAAGGTGACTTTGTAGATTCAGCTAGGTGAGAGAGCAGAGAAAAGCATACTGATGTGAACAATGTCAAAAATTAGTAACAAACTTGCCAGTTCTATTGAAGACATCTTTAAGCTTAGTAACAGCATGAGCTGACAGGTTCATAAACATGTGACCTGCTTATAAGAGAGCTGGAAGCAACACTGATTGTGTAGTTTTAATTGTTGTACTTTACGTGCAATGAAAGCACTCCTTTTATTCTCGGATTTTGTATCTATCATGTCTTCAGACCTACTGAAACTTTTGGGAAGTGTCAGTGACATTTGTCAAGGATATCATTCCCTCATGACTGGTTCCTTGGGACTCCGAGGTGAAATCTTAGATGTCCAAATCAACCCAAACAAGATTAATTTCCATTCATATCTTGCTTTGGAACATGCTCTGCATCAACAAATGATCACAACAGCAATCTTAATATATTGGCTAACATTCTCATTAATCCCAACAGTTATATTTGGGGATTTCAACTATTTGTTAATAAACTGGATAACTTACATCTCCTATAGTCAGCATGCCAAAAATTATTTGAAATTATAAGTGCTAACTCCTTTGCAGAAATAGCTAACCATCCTAGCAGGTGCCCAAAGATCCTTGATCTTGTCCTTAGAAACACGGCCCTCATTTCAGATTTCCATGTATATCATTTTCCCCTATTAAAACAAAGCATAAATCAGTGACCTTGTCCTTTAAAACTCAGGTACTTCCTCTCAAAAGCAAACCCTCTCCAATTACTAGATGACCTAAGTAAATTCTGCTGTAATCCTTCTCTGACATACCCCATTTCTAAAGCTGTCACACACGCCTCTGACTTTTACTCCCTCTTAAATAGTGTATATTAATAATGCTGTCCCTGTCCACACAAAATATAATGAAACATTTAAAAACAACCACCTCTGGCAAAACACCTATATAAATAAACTTTAATAAAAGGATGTAACTACATAATACTTAAAAGAGGTCTTATTCCACTCACTTTAAGAGCACACTTAAGCAAACTAGTAGAGAGTTTAATTGTACCATTGGGAAGCACAAAGCTGAATATGATGTTAAAATAGCCTCTGAAAGTAAAAATAATTACAAATCATTTTTAACTTTGCCACAAAGTTAAGAATTAACTCCTAGCAATGTTCAGAGTTTATCCACAATGATAATGCATGCTTGGACTGAAGGTAATAGATAATACCTTACCTGACAAATTAATTTCATTTTTTTTTTCATCCAGTTATAACTATTGCACAGATTCCACAGTACCAGCCATCCCCTATAATTACAAATAGAACTAAATCTCTCACCTGCTTAAAAGTAACAACTTCTTATCAGACATTGGGAAGATACTATGGCCCACCTGAACTCCTTCTTAACCTCTTTAAACCTATTCACTATTTACATTCCCCAACCCTGGAAAACAACCATTGTAATAGACTGACATCAGGTAGTCTGCCCATTAACCCATTTGTCTCATTAGCCTTATGTGTAAAGTTATGTAACGCATTATCCCAGACCTCATTAATCCAGGCATCGAAAATCTCTTAGCCCTGGACCTCATCAGTTTAGCTTTACTAAGTAGAGATCTTGCTTCTTTAACCTCATTAATTTCTTTGAAAACATCACTGAAGCAGTGGATAATGGTTATCCAGTACATTTAGCATACCTGGATCTGGCCACTTCCTTTGACCACATTCTCAATGAAGGCATCAGCGACATAAGTGTGAATATAAATTCATATGTTGTGCAGAGAATAGCTATCTGGTTGTCCAACAGAACCTTTGTGGTTAGAGTCACAAATGTCATATCTGAAAGAAAAAAAGTTACCTGTGATGCACCACATGGGTTAGTGTTGGGCACTTTCCTGTTTGCCATCTACTTCTCAGACCTTCAAACCAGTACTTACTATCTAAGTTTGCAGAAGACTATAAATTAGATGTTATTTCTCTACCTTCACTGACTCACAATTGTTCCAACATGGGTTAGACTGTTAACAAGTGATACAAGGACAATGGTCTTAAACTAAATGTGAGAATATGCAGTATAGTTCATTTTGCTAAACAAAGCACTCCTATGTCAAACCCTAATTGGCGACACACCCCTACAATCAGACATTGACATAAGTGATCTAGAACTTCTGTTGATAATTTCTTATCATTGTATCTCCATAGTAATTCAGAAATCTTTCTGTTTTTCTCATCCAATTGCCAAAGACATTTCTTCAAGGTCCACAGAAGTCTTAATTCCCCTTTACTCATCAGGCCATTATTGAATAGAATGCTTCTTTTGGGATGTATGTGTCTAAACATGCAACACATTTTGAAAGACCTCAAAAAGTCCTAACCTAAAAGATCAGTGGCTTCAAAATCTTAAGTTATCAGGACAAACTTGCAGACCTCAATCTCTGTATATGTTCTTTGTATATTCCATCATGAGGATGCCTGTCTAACCATTAAAGACATGAAAGAGCTAAAACCCTTTGACCTTCTGTACCTTCACAGAACAAATGGTTCCTCAAATACCTAGTTAAGTGAGCTAAACCTTTCGTAACAGAAAATAAGACACATGGCTTAACAGATTAATATCCTGATGTAAGCCCCCATCTCTAGAACAAACTTCCAGTACATGTCAAGCAGAATATCACCCTTGCTTCTTTTCATGGTAAACCTAGATAACTGGATTAGTGCTGTCAAGTTCTCCACCAGTCTATCTTGTGTTGCACTCCTTAGGGCAGGAATTAACTTCTGAATATATTTTTTTAGGCTTTTAATAGTCTGCAAACAGATTGTCTACTACTTACCTATGAGCTTATGAACTTGTGACATCTGTAATTTATCTTAGACTGAAAATTTTAAACTTATGGAGACCTGGGGAAGGACACAGTCCTCTTAGTGAGGAAATGCAAGTCAGCTTGTCAATCCCCATTTTTGTATCTAAAGTTATCTTATTCTTCGCTGCTTTTACCTTTATTTAATTGTATCTCAGCTTCTTCGTATATGCAGCACTTTGCAATGCACTCATATATTTTTCCTTTTGCTGCTTATCAACATTATGGTATTTAGAAAAGAAGTTTTAGCCACTCACACCACAGCAATCATAGTTATATAAGGATGGTTTTCTATAATTATGTTCTGAATCTAAAGAAACATTTGCAGAATTCAGGTGTCTAACAGTATCACAGTTGCAATAACAGTGATAGACTAATATGTGAGAATACTATAGCAGGCAAGGCAACAACACAATAGGGTACACATACACGCCCATGCTCACATGTCCCCGTAAGAATGGTATACAAAATGTTTTTTCAAAGGATATTTTGGAGCCCACTTAAATTATATCAGGTTCTAGAAGACCCAACTGTGTTAACCATTGTTTCCAACTAATGTGAGAGATCTGTGAGGTGGAGGGACTTGAACCTCAGCACTGAAATAAATAGGACATGCTGGAGGGACAGATTCATAACCCAGAGGCTCCCTTCACTCTGGAATAAAATCCCAGTCCAGGTTAGGCAGAGTCCCTCACTGACTCTCTTCAAGAGGAATCTTGATGAGTGGATGGGAGAGTGTAGGTTTACCCTGGGTATCACTTCTGTGTCACTGTTAGACAGAGGCACAGTATACTAACCTCGAAAAAGGGCATAGCAAAATTAATTTAAAATGGGTGGCGAAAGCCAAACACACTCTGGCTAGGCTTATAAATGCCCTAGGGCAGATAGCCTAGTATGAACCTATGAACCTATAGAGCCTGAGACTACCATACTCTAAAATGGAGATTTCCTAGTTACCATGCTAATTCCCCTGTCATCCATACATCTGATACAGGTGATGCTGAGATGGTTCTAAATATGTGAGCAAGGTGCCTATGATTTGAAAACAACCCAAAAATAAACTTTATCTGCCACTGTCCTGATGCATTTTTGTTTGAATGTAGGTTTCAATAAATGTGAGTTTCACGGGCAGAGAAGTTTTAATGCTAAGTCTGTTTTCACTGTGCTTTGTTTAGCAAATATCTATCAATGTTTGTACTATAAAATTTAAAATAAAAGTTTTAATTTAAATCCAAATAATCACTGTAGCAGTAAAGCAGAAAACAGTATGCACATTACAGTGTGGTAACTGTTGAGAAATAGCCAAGTAATGGGACACTAGAATGCCTGCAAGGGGGGAAGTGCTGTGTATGGCAGGGCCCCGATCCCTTACCATGCCTAGGGCCTCATTTGACCATGATCTGACTCTGCTTCCCAACCACAGACATACAGGGCACACTCCCACTGTAGCATACATCTAATATTTGCAGATATGACAAGGAGTATGTTCAACTGTTTACACTTCATTCATATCACCCGCGATGTCAGTCACGTTTAAAGCCAGAATTTGCTTTGGACAGGAACTCAACCTTGAAGTTACCCGGCTGACAACTTACCATAACTTTACAGTGCTTTGTATTTCATCGCGATCATAGCTTACACTGAGATGAAGGAATCAGTATGTGCACTAAAACATCCATAATGTGTGATGTGCAATATTAACTGATCTATCAAATATGTTTTTTTTTAATTAATATTTCTTGTGTTACTTTGCAATAACTGGGGCCATGGCTTTGCTATCATTTATAATATCCCACCTGCTTGCATAATTGCCTGGGCACTTTGCACTGTGTAGGAAGAGCAGCACATGCACCCAGACACTGTTACTTAAAGCTACAGGTGTCCACAAATTAAGTAAAGACCTGCAAGAGATGCCTTTATGGAAGGCTTCAATGTTGCTGGCAACTGTATACTCATTTAGTCAAGAAATTAACAGTAGTATGTAAGATCTGAGTGCTTTACAGTTAATTCTGGTGTTGGTATATAGTTTTCTTGGTTATCTACTTGTAAACAGAAATACTCTGGAGCTGGAACTCTGGCTTTTGGGTTTGCACTCCCCTGCAAAAAATCATGTGGGTGCCCATGCTTACATCATATACTTTTTATCTGTGTGGTGATGCTGAGATAGTGATGTTGTCATTATGGCAGACTACACAGGGACCCCCTGAAGCCCATTACTCCAAAAGTAAACATCAGTCTCTCAGCTCCTTCCCCATCTGTTTTGTCCTCAGGTACTTGGAAACAAATTAAATCTAGATCACCAGTATCAGAGACAAGTTCTCTGACTTGATTCATCAAGCCAGTGTGCAATTTGCTTTTGCAGTCATGAAGTGCACTACTCTGCTAAAAGTGAAGCATTGTATTCTGTAATAGCAACTTCATCTTATTCAGGTTTGTGGGCAAGTGGTAATTATCCTGCCATTCAATGTTATAAGGCAGAAGACCAGTCCTGGGTGGGGTATCAGTCCATTTCAGAATACATGACCTCTCAGTCACAAACTACACATGCAGACACACCCATCACGCCCATACACACACACACACACACACACACACACACACACACACACACACACACACACACACACACACACACACACACACCTATTGACAGTATAGAGGCATGCCATTTCACCTATCATTGTGTGTCTTTGGGATAGGGGAGGAAACTGTAGACCCTGGCAGAGACCCATGCAGACACAGTCCTGTGAGACAGTAGTATTAATATCTGATCCACTGTGCTAACCTTAAAGCAAATTCATTGTTTTAAAACTACACACAAAGAAGCATTGCACTGAATGAATCTGCATTAGCTTCTGAAGCCTTGCATAGTTCCTGTGATTATATTCCTTGTAATTGTTAAGGCATTATTG
Source organism: Protopterus annectens (assembly GCF_019279795.1). Taxonomy (NCBI): domain Eukaryota; kingdom Metazoa; phylum Chordata; order Ceratodontiformes; family Protopteridae; genus Protopterus; species Protopterus annectens. Next base: position 1,411,870,603 of record NC_056733.1, read on the forward strand.
ACATATTGTTTGCTGACAGTTTAGGTTGACTTGATGATCCATGCCTGCATTTTGTGTTCAGCTAATTTGAAAAAAAAAATATGTTTTACTTTTGCTTTATTTTTGTAAAGTTAGTTTTGCTGATTTTGCACTTTTTGTTTTACCTCTGCCATCTCTGGGTCTGGGCAGAAATGATCAAACCATATAAATACAGTGTAAGACAAGGAAAGTGTGTATACACTGGAAAGCAGCTGACTTCAGCAGAAAAACGCTTCTTAAGTTAAAACAGAAAGAGTAGAAGGGCACCAGTGCAGAGTTCAGACAAGTGGGTGGCTCCCACTGCAGCTGTAGGAAGTGTGTTTCCAGGACAGTACTCTCATAACCGTTGACGTCATTTGTAAAGCATTACATGTATTGATTCTCACTGTCTGATGGCAACTAAAAGCTGGGAAACCTTCAGAAGTTTAAGACATTCGCCACCCATTAAAAAAGGAAACTCATACTTTATGCATTTATATCTAGTAGTGTACATGTAGTTCCTGTTTTGTAAGTCCATTTACACTGTAAGGCATTTTACCACTGAGTTATTGCATAAACACTCGGGATGCATATATACATACATGCATATTTTTGACAAGGATACCTCTGCTAATTAAGGTTTGTTATTCTTGAAAGTGTTGGACAGATTAAAATTTAAAATATGTTGTGTGAAATTTAGAAAATGACACAGTTTCTGACACCTTCATATTCTGTGTACATTCCATACTCGCCTCTTATTTTGTTGTAAATGATAAGCATATGAAAAATTATTAGCCATGTAAGTTTTCATAGTATTAGCTGTGTAAGTTTTCATAGTATTAGCTGTGTAAGTTTTCATAGTATTAGCTGTGTACGTTTTCATAGTATTAGCTGTGTAAGTTTTCGTTATCTTTCTCCACAGTTGTCTTCCTTTAAGAAGATTCATTTAAACATTTGTTTTATTTATTTGTATATGTTAAGTAGGAATGTTCAGATAAGCAGAACCCAGTTACACTGAAGTCAGTATGAAAAGAATAATACAATCAGCAATTAGAAAATAAAGCCAGTTTTGAATGTGAGAACTTAATAGGAAGCAAAAGGCTACTAAAGCATACTGAAGACATAAGTGATCCTCAGACTGAAAACTTCTTCTTCTTTCGGCTTTTCCCAGTTAGGGGTCACCACAGTGGATCATCTGTCTGCTCATGATTGGCAGTGGAGTTTTACTGTGTCGAGTTGCCAGCCCGGTGCCCATCCTTCCACAGAAGGCACACACACACACACACGCACACACACACACACACACACACACACACACACACACACACACACACACACTCACACTCACACCTAGGGCCAATTTAGAGTGTCCAATTCACCTACTGCATGTCTTTGGGATGTGGGAGGAAACCGGAGCACCCGGAGGAAACCCACGCGATCACAGGGTGGACATGCAGACTCTGCACAGAGGGCACCCCAGCTGAGAATCGAACCGGATAACCTCTTGCTGTGAGGTGGCAATGCTGGGGTGCCTTCTGTGCTGAGTCTGCATGTCCTCCCTATGGTAATAAAATAGATTAGAACATCATAATACACAAACAAAAACGAATACACAATACTGATATCAATAAGGGCCTGAGCCTTGGCTACCGAGTGTGAGTCTGCTACTACTGCTATTACTATGTTCAGTATTTGTAGTACAACACTAAAGGTAAGGAAAATAAACTAAAGTGCAGCACAAACCCAAGAAACATGAAAGATGGCAATGTGAATACAGAAGAGGATAGAACAGGAAGGCAGGAATGCACAAGGACAGTTAAATGGTAAAGTGTAATTCTGTTTAATAACCCACTAGATCACACTTTTTATTTTATTAATTTTATATATGACTAATTCAATCAAATCTGGTGGCAAGCACCATTTTAAGAATATTTACGTAAATAAAGAATGTATGTTATTCATGAATTATTATTTTTTGGAAGAATTACAAATTACTAAAATATGTTTAAGGGATCAACAAATCATTGTATGGTAATAAAAAATTTGTAGAAACTAACTAATAATTAATTTCTCCAAGACCCTCTTGTTAGGTTGGATCACATTAAAATATTAAACTATTATGGTACCAAGTTCATGGATTCAGTGTGCATGCTCACCACCTAAATCCTCACATCACAATAGCCTGCTTACAAGAACTCACAAGTCACAGCTCAAGTACAAAGGTTGTTGGATTCCATGTACTCAAGATGTTATATTTATAACAGCTGTGAGCTGTGAGCCTTCACCCCTTCTGGCAACTATAGTACTTTCATGAAAAGAAACTAAAACCCATTTTTTTTCTTCTCCTCCTTCCTTCTGTTATTTTGTGCATGAACCTTCTTAAAAACTTTTGTACATATATTTCTGTACTAATCAATTCATTGTTTGCCATCTTAAAGCACAAATGATAGTTAAGTTTTCTCTGTATAACTATTAATCTATATCAAAATGTCTTTATTTTATTGCTATTTTTGAACTGTGCATCTCTGGACCTTTGTATTACTCCTGGAACTTTATTGTATTGTAATCTTTTTGAACTGTATACCTCTTGATCTTTGGATTGTTCTTGGAGCTTTTCTCCTCGGGCCTCCACTGAAAATGGACTTCTGGTCCAGTCGGACATTAATGATAAACATGATAAACAAATGTCAAATAAATAAATAAATTATATATACCTAGCAAATAAAGGGGGTTGTGAAGGCTGCCAGCCCAGCTAGCTAGAATTTTGTAAATAATGCTATGTCATTGTAAATATTAATATGACCCATAGGCTTGTCTACAAATGTTAGGTAACCTGTATGTTATGTGCTGAGTTTCAAAAATGTAACCACAGTGCACCCTGCTGGAAAAGAACAGAAATGTATATGGACTATATGCCTGTGTAAATATATGTTTTCATAGTAGAAACTGGGACATACAGAGTTAACTTACAAACTCTGAGAAAATAAGTAAACAGTTTTATGATTGTGTTTACCACAGCTATAAAACAGAATGTCTACACCTAGAGTTTCTTTCTATTGTCTTAAGACAGAAATAATTACTAGGTTGAAAATGTAAAAGTGTTAATTGTTTTACGATTTCCAGTTTCAGGCAAGCCTCTAAGAGATAAGTGTCAGCTTTTAAGAGAGAAGTATTTTTCATAGAAACATGTTAAATTCTGTTGGTATCTGTTTCGCCTGGGAACGAGAGGCAGGTGTCAAATAGGGATGTCATCTAGCTAACCCGGCAGTAATGTGCATTATTAATTTAAGAACTATTTCAGAGAGAAAGTCTGTGCATTTTGTATTTGTCTCTGGACCTGTAAACATCTCACTTGTATGTTCCTTCCTCTGTAAGTAAGTCTTATATCATAGTATTTCTCTTAGAGATAGATAGGATTATAGCAAGATTAGTCTAGATGTTTTCTGTATTTATGTGAGACTGTCGTGTAATGTTGTTTTAAAGTATTTCCTGTGATTCTGAACTCTGTTGTCACTGTATTGAGGTTTTGAGTATTGTCTTGTTCTTTTATTATTTATTATTAAATATATTTAAACCTTTTAATTGTGGCTGGTTTTGTTTAGAGATATTTAAGCTCTTAGAATACTTGCATGTATTTGGTAACACTGTACAGGCCACTCTTAAATAGCCTTAAAGTTTTGAACACACCATTTGGATAATAGTAACATTACATAGTAGACTTGGTCACCCTTTGTAAGGGCCTTATAGTAGCTGGTATATAGTGGTTGGCGGCAGTTGGTACTATCGTATAGTCAGGGCAGAAGGGGGCATAGCTAGTGAACCTGTGCCAGCCTTCCCCAGAGTGTCTGTGTGTTTGGATATAAATCAAATCTCAAAGTGTGTGTGTGTGTGTCAGCTACTTGGGCATGGACACGAAGCACTGGTTGGACAAAGAGGATGCTGGGGATTTTGGCTTGACCAATTGGCTGAGATCTGAATTCTATAGCTGTGCCAGTGGGGAGTCTTACTGGGGATCTGGAGAGAGAGGAGGAAAGCAGTCGCAGACTGACTGTGATCTATGTGTGCTCTTAAGGGAAATTGTACTTGTACTTGTAATCCTCTCAATGTGCACGTCCCTCACTGGTGCTAGTGGTGAGGATTGAGGGTCCTTGATTACTGGGCCAAGGCAGGGGCATCACAGGGTTGTTGCTATATTATTGCTTCATTATATAGGCCGCCATTCCTGCTGTCATCATAGACTCAGTAGTAGAATTGCCACTGAACTTAATGCAGTTTTTTTAATGCATTTTGACAAAGGTTTGGCACCAGTGACAGAGCTGTATGATTTACTAACGGCTATTTTGATGGGGGGGGGGGGGTTACAGTGAAGTGTATTGACCATGGAGTTAACTTTATTCAACAGATTATGTAGGGGCACAGTGAGGGATGTGTACATGTGGAGGGTCACTTATAACTTCCCAAAAATGATTTTCTGTGTGTGTGTGTGTGTGTGTGTGTGTGTGTGTGTGTGTGTGTGTGTGTGTGTGTGTGTGTGTGTGTGTGTGTGTGTGTCTGTGTGTGTGTGGGTGTTTGCGTGTTCATAGGTTCATAGGTGTGTAGTAGGGTAATGGCCCTGGAGCCTTTACAAGCCTAGCCCATAGGATTACCCTGGCATCATGCCATCCGACCTTAGTTCTCAGTGCCTCTGTCGAATAGAGCCACTGGAGTGATCCCCGGGGTGAATTTTGTATTTCCCATCCACTCATCAAAATTTCTCTTGAAGAGGGCCAGTGAGGTACTCTGACATGTATGGGAAGTCTATTCCATAGCATGGGCAGTCTCTAGGTTCTGAACCTGTCCCTCCAACATGTTCTGTTGATTGTGGTAATGAGGTTGAGATCTCTGGAGCATGTGGTGTGGAGGGATTGGGATTTCTTTAGATGTAGTATTTCTAACAGAGCTGGGTCAGACATGGCTTTGTAAGTCAAGCAGGGATCGCCTCTAAGTAGGCAATATGAGACAGAGAATAGTTGGATTTTTTTGAGTCTGTCCATATAGGACAAATGTTTAAGGCCTAGGATCCTCTTTGTGAGATACTTTTGTGGCCTCTTCTGTTGTTGCAGGTTTCCAGTGAGGTACATGCCAAATGGGGCATTGTACTCGATGATTGGCCTAATGAGGGAAGAGTAGAGGGAGACAATGACCTCTTTCTTCCTGGATGCAAAACCATTAGTAATGAGATGTTCCACATAGAAGGACTTTCTGACCACAGTGGCAATGTGGTGGTCAAAAGAGAGGTTGCTGTCAACCTGTGTTCCCAGATCTCTTATAACACCTTCTGTGTTCAGTGGACTACCATCGATGTGGTAATTCAAGGGAACCGGGTTTTTCCCCAGGGGGATGACGACACATTTTTTTAGCATTGAGCTTAAGGCCATGGTTCTGACACCAGTCGTTGGTCTCAGTGAGGTCTTTCTGTAGGATGTCAACATCACTTGGGGAGTTAATAACAGCTCCCAACTTGCAATTGTTTGTGAACGTTGTCAGCCAAAGTCCCTTCATGTTGGCCTGGACTTCAGAGAAGTAGATACCAAACAGGAGGGGACCCAGGACCGAACCCTGTGGGACTCCACTCGTGACTGGTCTGCATTCCGACTTGGAGTCAGCTACTTTCACACTGTGGGTTCTGTGAGCCAGTTTGCAACCCACCTAGTGATATAGGGGTTGATGCCTAGCTTGGTGAGTTTTTCTATGATTCCTGAGTGGGGAATGGTATCAGAGATCTTGACCAGATCAAGGTAGGCTGTATGAACGACCTTGCCTTCATCCACAGCTCTGGTGACTGAATCAAAGAAGTCGACCAAGTTCAGCAGGTATGATCTACCCTTCACAAAACCAAACTGTGTAGGATCGAAAGTTTGGAGATTCTCTATATCTTTGTTTATTAGGTCCATGATGATGCATTCCATAGTTTTGCATATAAGACTCGTCAGGCTAATGGGGCGATAGTTCCCAGGGTCTGTAGTCGCTCCTCCTTTGTGGAGATGGATGACTGTAGCAGTGCACCATTTGGTAGGGACAAAGCCTGAGGTGAGGCTGTGATTGAACAGGGCACACAGGTGAGGTGCCAGTTTACTCTGTAATTCATGTAGAACACAGCTAGGGATATTGTCAGCTCCCATAGAAGCTGTATTCTTGGCCTTGGACAGTGCTGTTTTAACCTGTGCAGCAGTAATACTGGGTGCCTGGCAATCTACTGGTATTGTGATTGGTCCTTTAGGGGGGAAGGGGTAAAGCTGACACTGAATCTGTCGGCCAGTATATTGGCAGTATCTGTTGGCTCGGTATAGGAGGTACCATTGTGCAGTAGCTCAGAGCAAATCTAGGTATTGCCATGGAGATTATTTACACAACTATAGAAGGCCTTGTGGTTGTCTTTACTATCTGCTGCAATTCTGTTTTCATAGCTAGCTTTAGAGGATTTGATGAGGGATCTCAACGTTTTGTTGAGGCTGATAAGGGAGTTTTTCCAGTCTTGGGACTTTACCTTATTCCGCATCAGTTTCCTCCTTCTGTTGTAGAGTTTGTTTATGGCAGGGGACCACCAGATTGGCTTCCTTTTTTTGGAGGAGAGCGTCTTTGTTCTATTGGGTATGGCAAGATCCATGTATTTGTGTATGTGTTTGTACAGTGCATTGGTGTATGATTCGGCAGTCATGCAACTATTCTCCATTTGCATGGGTGCCGTGAAGTTAGCCACCTGTTTTTAGGAGCCCAAAGTTAGCTATGGAGAAGTTTTTCATGGTCTTTACCTTTGGGAGGATGTGGATTTCCAAGGTGATTAGATCTAACCAGGGAGGAGTTGACTATTGGTGTAGAGCAATGGTCGCCCATGTTACTAATGACCAGGTCAAGGATGTTGCTACCTCTAATGGGGATGAGAATGAGCTGGTCCAGGGTATTGGAATTAATGAATTCCAGGAAACATTGGGCAAGTGTATTGGTACATGAGTAGTTTTCCTAGTTAATGAAGGGGTAGTTGAAGTCACCCAGTATGAGAGTGTTAGGTTGGACCCTAATATTCTCCAGGGTGCTTAGGAACATGGAATGTGAGTCTTGGGACATGGTTGGGGACCTATAGCAGGCTATGACCTGAATTGCTATCTTACCCAATGTTAGCTGTACATAAAGCATCTCAGATGCGTTATGTTGGGCTTACCAGTCTAGAGGTGTGTGCATCCTTTATGAATATGGAAACACCACCACCTTTGGAGCTTCGGTCCAAATTCTGGGGCCGAAAATTATGGAATGAGTTATAGCCTGGTAGTGCAGGGGTGCTTTCTGCTGCCTTGAACCAGGTATCTGTTACAGCACAAATGTCGATATTATCCATTTTAAAGAGTGCTTTGAGCGAGTGCATTTTGAGATTTAGACTTCTAGCGTTGAGCAGCATGACCCTCATATTGCATTTGTTTGTAGCTGTTACGGTGGTAATTTGGTCTTTGGAACACCGCCTAAAAAGGCACTGTGTGTGTGTGTGTGTGTGTGTGTGTGTGTGTGTGTGTGTGTGTGTAATATCTGAAAACTTTTATGAGGACCTTTTTATTTCTTTTTTCCCCTTTTGCATGCCTTCCAGTTGGTCATAAGCTGCTTTGTATGGCAGATCCTATAGCTCCTTTTACCTTAATGTCCCCAGTACTATAACCTGGGGCTGGTAATGCAGCAGAGGCAGATTGGAAAGTGGGGAGTCAGAACAAAGCAGCTGTTAGTGCCATATATGCTGTCCTACATGTCAGGGGATATTTTAATATGTCCTAAACAGGTGGAGCTACTAATGGTATGCTCAACTATAGGTATCATCATTTAATTCTGCCCTCCCCCATGTCAAAATGCTAATATCAATATTTTTTATGATTAAGGCACAATCCTTATCATCAGTACATGTCAGTGTGTGGTCAGAAACCCCTTTCTCCATCTGAGGGTTGGTGAGCTTGCATAAACCTATTGCTTCCACCTCACGCTGGATTCTCCAGTGCATGACCAGCAGGTCAAATGTAGGTCATCTAGGTTATATTCAGCTAGTAGTTTTGCAGAGTGCAAACATTTAACATTTACAGAATTGCAGCATTTCAAACAGATTTAAATATGTGGATTACAATAGAAGTAAAAATCAAAAAAATGGTTAAACACGTAATGCTGGATGGGCAGGCCCCCTGCAGCCACTAAAATTTGTATTTTAAACTGCTATAAACTACAAAACGGAGAAAAATGAAACCTCCAACCTGCAGCATCCTCATCTTCCAGTGTTGTGGCCTATTGTAACATTTATAACTTGTCACTGTTTTACCCCTGCAATCAAAAAATCTAGGCCACCACCCTGCTGATAGAAGTCAGATCCCCCCCCCCCCCACACACACACACACACTTATTCACTACATGCTCATCTACAGGCAATTTGAAAAATAACAGTTCAACTACTGGGCAAACATACTAACCACTGTACCATCATGCTACCTCTGGAAATGAATTCCCATTAATCCACTGAAGAAATACACACTCTCATGTCTCCATATGCAATCCACCTTGTGTCCTCAAATTGTGTCTTCATATTTCTCTTTTTTTTGAGTTATTTTAAACTTAAAGTTTTCATCATGTACCTCTTGTGTCCTCTTTCTTTGTGTTAAACTCTTAGCCTATGTCTTTCTATGGCATTTGTGCATGCATGCTGTGTACTTTTTATGTTGCCCTCCTCTGAACTACCTCTAGCTTGCTATGCCACATGAAGATGAGGTCTTTAGAAAATGTTTTATTTTTTTTATTTAACATTTGTTTACTGGGAAAGTCCAACGTGGAACAAAGCCAATTTTCAGTGAAGGCCTAGGGAGAAACACTCCAGACACATGTCTTTGAAATGTGAGAAGAAACCAGAGCACCCAGAGGAAACCCACACAAATGCAGGAAGGACCTGCAAACTCCACACAGAAGACACTCCAACTGAGAATCGAACCAGAGAACCTCTTGCTGTGAGGCAACAATGCTACTGCTACACCACTGCACTATCCAAGAAATCCAGAAATCTAGAAATGCACACTGTATTTATGATAACGTGTTGACAATTGTCTGCACTGCACAGAAGAAGAATAGTTTCTTGTTTGCTACTGCTGATATCTCTTTGTATGTTTCATAGTATTCTATCAGCCTTTATTGCTGCTCTCCCATTTTGCTTATTTGCCTTTTGTTTACTTTGCCAGCTCTGTGGTGTAAAGGGGTAAAGTTCTGACCATGACTCATATATCCTGACTTTGATTAGGGGCCAAGGTACTGGAGGAGTTGGTGAGAGAGAGGGAGAGAGGTGGTGAGGCAGTGCCTGTTTGCTTTTCTTGGGAGGGAGGGCATGTCTTGGGTGATCCTGTACTAGAATCCCTAAGGAAGACTAGAGTCCATGCTCAGGTCACTTTCTTTAAAGGGAGGGCAAAGCCTTCTGAGGGGCTTACATCATTAGTGGAAATGTGTGACAAGATCTTGATAAAGCCCACTGCATAAAATGCCCATTGCTTCTGTGTGCATACACAATGAGAACAGTAGGCACATAACACAAAATTATGTGAAACCTGCGTTAAATAAGACCATGACATGACTGTCTTTCACCCAGTAAGGGTTTAGAGAAAAAAAAAAAGTAGAATCAGGATGATTGGCAATATAGCAAATGCAGGTAGTCAAAAAATTAAAAATATATATATCTGTAAATAAATAGGTTACCTGACATTACTACCCTCAACTACATTTCCCGTGTGTCATTGCCATCGCCTTCTGTCCAAATGTGTAATCCTTGATTCCTGTATTTGTTGCTTCCTGGATGCATTATTTTGCATTTTGCATAAACTGATATAACTATAATATCTGGACTGGAAGAGAGGCATGCAGGGATTTACTTTTGGCAGTTCCGTTTTGATCTTGAGGATAAAGCTCAAATTGTCAAAATATTCAGCCCATGTTTAAGCATATCGTAAAGCTACTAGCTATTTCAGGTATTATAGCTGTTGTAGCATATTTAATACTTTACAAGTATTTTTTTCTCTTCTTGTTTTAACTTTCTAAGGCAAAGTTGTGCACTGTGTGGTATTTTCATGCGTTAGAACAAGTTAGATGACAGGAAAATTAGATCTCAATAAAAATAATGTTTAACTTTTAGTTATGTATTAACCAGCACTAGTATTATAAGGAGATAGATCTGTAGATACAGTTTAAGCAATACCAGTTTAATTAGTAGCTCAGGTGCTTGATGGTGTTGGTAGGTGAGGATGGGTGTGGAATGCAGCAGGGACAAAATCTGCCACAATTCCTCAGAGGAGGGGAACACTGTATAGTAGTAGCCTTTATTAGTGAGTGCACAGAAACAAGTACTCACACGGGGAAAGCTGTATGGAGTCCCCAAGGTTACAAAGATAGACTGTCTCCCTGCCCAAGGTGTGAGAGGATAGGATTAGTATATCCTCAGTTGCCAGAATGCCATTAGGGGTAAAAGCAACCCTCATGGCTGGCTGAATGATGGCTACCCTGGACTTCTCTGATCTCTGTCCAGTACAGGGTGCATCTCTCATACAGAGGAACAAATCAGCTGAATCGAATAGGAAAAAGATTCATGCTCATCAGGGATGGGAGAAAAGTGCACCTAGAAAAGACTTTTAGCTGTATAGTAAACACAAGTGAATAATAATTTTAACATTTGTAGGGTTTGATTGATGAAAATGGTTTAAATAAGAAGCAGCTAAGCAGACAGACAGTGCAGTGGTAGAGGAGTAGCATTGTCACCTCACAGCAAGAGGTTCTTCAGTTCGATTCTCAGCTAGGGTGCCTTCTGTGAGGAGTCTGCATGTCTTCCCTGTGTTCATGTGGGTCTCCTCTGGGTGCTCCAGTTTCCTCCCATGTTACAAAGACATGTAACTGGAGTGTTTCGCCATGGGCCTCTGCTAAAAATTGGCTTTGTTCCAAGTCGGACTTTCCAGGTAAACAAATAATAAATAAATAAAAAATATCAATAAACAGGTCCAGCATGAGTCACAACTTACTAGTTTATGGAAGTGAGTTTAAATGAGGCAGCTATATTTCAAGATTACATTTTTATTTTAGGGTCATTATGAAGGACTGATATTTTTAATTTGTTTAGCAAGGTTATGAAAATGGTGGATTTTGTTGTTGTTGTATTATCACTGAGAGGTAGGTCAGATAACTACAAGTTTTTTGGACTGACTTGACATTTTGCAAGGGATGCTACAGGAGTGCTTACTGATAAGTGGAAATTTGGAAGGCAAAGAGTTATGCTGATTGTGTGCTTGACTAAGCCAGGGGTTCAAAGGAATATCTTGACTTAGTCTTTCTTTCTGATTTTATGACTGGCTGGTTGGTGACTCACAGCTCCTGACATAGACTAATATAAGTTTGTCAAGTCTCATTTAGCCTTTTCTAAAATTTCTTTTGTATCATTTCTTTTCTGTAAAGTTCTGTCATCATTATGAAAAAGGTAAACATTTTCCTTCAGTGCCTTCTGTAGTATTGCTTATATAGTCACAATAAAGGATTAACCCCTATTACTAACTCATGTCACCCTACTTGTCACCATCAATTCAGCTGAGTCCACTCTGTGCTGCATTGATTAGGCAATATTATACTCATGTTACTGTCCTAGAACCATTACAACTCTATTGTGTTATACTGTATTAAATGTCTAACTAGATCACACCCATAGTATTTTTTTTATTTCATATTCCAGTTATTCAACCAAAGAACATTTATCTGCCATACTGGATGGTTTTCAGTATGTCCATTGCACCTTCCTTGTTGGAGTTTTCAGCACTTAGCATTTATTCTTTTGGCATGACAAGACTCTTTATATTTTGGGGATATCTGTACATTCATATATTTATGTTGTGCAATAGTATTGTCTTCCAGTAGGTGCTTTTGTTAGTGACTTCTGCTGTTTCTTCAACATTGTTTAACATTTATCCTTAGAAGAGGTAGGTTAGTATTTGCTTGAAGAGTACGTGTTGAATTTATGTGAAAGTCCTATCTTGTCTGGACTTTGTTCCCTATTGTTCCTAAATGGTGATCACTGGTCTTACATCAGGAATTGTTTTTGCTAGATCAGCCACTACCCTTGGTAGGTAAGACCTCAACAGTCTTCTTAACTACAGAATGCTGCCATAGATAGCAAAACCCATGGTGAATCAGAACTGGTTATGGAGCACAAAGGCTTCCAAGCTTGCTTTCTCCATTTCATTAGGTTCTAGTATCACCAACTATTTCTGCGGGACATTTGTACCTGTCTGCATTGACTCCCCATCTGATTTCTTACAGCAGAACCAGTTTGCCTTTAACCAACCTGTTTACTACTTATCATTGTCTCAAATTAATATATTGCATTTAATTGATTTATTTATGTATGTATTTATTTCATTTTCTTTTATTTATTTATTTACTGGACTGTTTTCAGGCTCTGCCTGGAATAAGACAGTGCAAAGTAATAATTTGCAGAACAGTGGCACAGACAATTGTAAAATAAAGTCAGCATAAGCCATGCGGTATACGATACAGAAAATTATGATTGAATCTTTGATAATCACCAGCTTATTATATGTTCGTGGCATGGATATTAAGAAGTTGCTGTTGAGGCTCCATGTGTTAACAGTTAAAGAAAGAAAATGTATTTCAAAACTGGTAAAGCATTTAGCATGGTCAAATGCAAACAGGCAGAAACTAAGTACCCCTCTGTAAACACAACAGCTTTGAAAGCCAGATTACAAGGTTTTAGGGCACCTTTCACACACCCAGCGACTGTACAACTTGAGGACAGTAGTATAAAATCAGAGGCTGGGGTGCTAAAACTTCATAACTTTCTAGACATCAAAGTGCAATTCTCCCTGCGGGCTTCAAGTGATTGATAGTCAGCTAGCTCGTCACCAAGGCTGTATGGAGATGTACCCCATTGAGGAATATCTTCCACTTCATTATTATTATTATTATTATTATTATTATTATTATTATTATTATTGCTGTGGTGGTGCAGCAGTTAGCATTGTCACCTCACAGCATGAGGTTCTTCTGTTCGATTCTCGGCTGGAGTACCTTCTGTGTGGAGTCTGTATGTCCTCACCTCATTCAAGTTACATTTAAAGACATGCAGGTAGGTGCATGAGTGAATGGGTGTGCCTTCTTTGAAGGTTGGGTGCCGGGCTGGCAACTCAGCACCGTAAAAATCCACTGCCAATCATTAGTGGACCGGAGTTCTGCTTTGAAGACCCCTAACCAGGAAAAGCTGAAAGACGCCTATTATTATTAGTTTTTAAGGAAAGTTGTTTTTTTCTGTCAGAAATTTTTGCTAAATACTAGAACTGGTGGTTTTAGTGGTTCTCATTAAAAAAACTGGCACTTGTCGGTCATGGTTCCTTCTGTGGAATGTCTTTTAAATAACTGATTTTTGTGAGAAAAAGTTTTACGTCAAAGCATTGGCTAGGGGCTAGGATTTGAGGTTTTGGGGTTTGTCATTAAAAATGTTTAGCTCAGAACTTATTTTTGCTGTCAGTTTTTTCATTGACTATACTAAGTTCTGCTACTCACGTATCTAAGACACCTTTTTCAAAAGAAAAATGGTTTTGAGTTCCTTATTATTTATTATATTTTATGAGGAAACTTTTACTTTTCTATCAAAAAGTGTTGTTAGGGTTATTGTGTCTGTAGTTGTCACTGAAAAATTCACTTAACTTTTCTGTCAGGAGTTAAGTCCAACTCATCAGAGATCTGCTATCCATTTGTCAGACACCTTTTTTGATAGTCAGACTGTTTGGAATCCCTGTGGGGTTTCCCTTATAATGTAACATTTTGAAAGGAAAAGTGTTACTTTTCTGTCAGAAAATGTTGTTGGGGACTGGGAAAATACATTTGGTGATTTTCACTAAAAAATTTACCTCGGCACTTAATTTTTCTGCCAGGAAGTAAGAACAACTCTTTGAAGCTCCACTAACTATTTTCAGACACCAGGATCCTGGTAACTTGATCATTCCCTCCTTCAGACGCAAGAAGAAATAAGATATCTGGTATGTTTCTCTCCTGACTCCCTCTTTCACTTTGCCTCAGCTGCTGATGGGTGACTCCACTGTGGCTATTATTGTTCCTTGGATTGCTCACCACTTTCTCTTGGTTCTATCTTGGTTCTTCTAGGACTGCTCCTCAGGAAGCCACAAAAAACTGGGAGGCAGGAATGTCCACTGTTGCTGTTCAGCTGCCCTTGTTGGGTAAGGGAGAGCCACTTTTGCTGGCATTGAGGAAGGGACCAGCTGACACTCCTTCCTAAGCTGCTCTGAGAAATTTCATTCCTGGAGAACAGACTGTCATTCAAGCCATTGCTTTTCTGGGTGGGTGTTCCTGAAAAAGGAAACATAAGGTTAGACATTTATCTACTCCTAAAGCAGATAAGGGGGATTTTCTGGGCTTTTCTACAAAATCTTCTCAAAAAGGAAAATATTTTCCTCTGTCTCTCAGATTCTGATCCCCAGTCTGAGGGACAGGATTTAGACTTAGACTATTTTTCTCTAATTTCCATTACACAGTATGGGGAATCTGAATCTGAGGGAAGTTATTCTTCATACTCCCTTCTTCAAGAGTTGCATTTTTCTGACATTATTGCCAAAATGAAGGACAATGTTTCAGTAGCAACAAAAGAAGTAGTAGAATTCTAGTAAAGACATGATTTATTACAGGTGGATTTTCCTCATCCTGCAGCTGTTCCTCCTGTATTGCCAGAATGATTTCTTTGCAGCCAGTGTTTCCCTCACAGTCAGCCACCTTCTTCCAGAAAGTCTGATAAATTGGTACTTTTCTCTTAAACCCATACCAATTCATCATGCAGCAAAGACTTGAATTAGCTACATCATGCCAGGGGGAAGTAATAGGCGCCCTTTTATTGGTATCGTAGCTAAAGCCCGACATGTCCGCCATGCTCATTAGTCAGCAGTCTGTCAGTCAGTGTGAATATTGTAGTAAGTGTACCTTACCATGTCAATGGCTCCTCCTGCCAGTGATCTTGTATTATCAGATTGATAGGCAGAGCCCATTCAAAGGAAAAATAGCCTGGAAATAACGTCTCCATGGAAACAGAAGTGAATGTACCTGGTCCCGTATTGAACAGAAAAGTACCCAAAATGATTTCACATTGCAAGTGGGATCACAAGCAAAAGGGTTATATTTGGGTCTGACTGCCCAGTTGTCCCGATCCTTGCAAACAGTGTGTGAAAGAACTTACACCTACCGCAACAACAAAAAGTTGTTTGTCAGTTTTAGAGATGTAGTTGTCACACAGGAAATGAAATACCGGCATCGCAAACTGAAAGGGTTATTTACCGGCAAAAATAAGTACTGCACAATGTTTAGAAGATGTAGCTGATATGTTGTTTCTTGAGGTGATAGGTTATTCACGAATTTACAATCCCTTATTGGATATAAACTCTTCAAAAACTTTAATTTACTTATTCTGTAGTGTATGAATACTTAGAAAGGCAACAGCGTGAGGTACGGCTTCAGTTCACAGCAGCTCGAAGTGGTAGGGCTTTATCGGAAAAGTACCGATAAATTATATTATGTGCCACAGTCCCATAGATCCTTTTTTTCTAAACCCAGGTCAGATCTTGCAGTAGTTTCTCTGTCAAAATCAGCTTCTACCAGACTCCTTACAGCAGCCACTCTTATTCCTTCTGAGAAGTAGGGAGATGCTAACTTTGGCCTTCAGAACAGTGAATTGTCATGCTCAGATGTTTAAGCTTCTGCTGGCTGTCTTTGACATCATTAGAAAGTTAATTGCTGAACTCCTCTTCTTCAGAGACGAGGGCATCTCTGAATTCATTAGTATATTCTGTGTCTTAGACAACCAGACTTTCTCTAAAAATTGATCATGATACTGCTGATGCGGTTTCTAGAACAGCTGCTACTGGATCAGTAATAAGAAGATTGGTCTAGCTACTTTCTTTACCAGAAGATGTCAGTGTTGAGATCTTGAATGCTCCTTTAGATAAAAAGGTGTTATTTTGGTCCTTCCTCTGCTGAGATCCTTAAAAGGTTGGAGGAAAGGGTAAAAATTAATTCAGGGGGTTCCCCAGATCTTTCATTCTTCCTTGATAAAATATAATAGAAATGGTCAAGTTTCTTTTCAGGAAATAGAACAAGCATTTCCAGCAAAGCACGGGCAAACAAAATGTGAAAAGCAAAGGCAGGGAGGTTCAAATAAGAAAAGGGGGTCCTCCCAAAACCAAGGACAACCTAAGAAAATAGAATTACTATATGTCCCTTCATATGCTTTCCCCTACCAACCCTGGCAGTTCTGTAAAGTTTTCCCAAATCTATGTCTTCACATTCCTCCCCAGCACCAGATAACTTCAGACACTTGGGTTCTAAGAATCATTTAAAAAGGCTACAACCAGCAGTATTCCTTTCTCCTTTTGAAAGGGATTCCTCTTCTTCCAACCATTTAAACCTCCCTGTTTCCTCCTATTCTAGACCAGATGCTGTATCAGAAGGTTACAACATTTGATCTCCTAGGATTAAGAGGGAAAGAGTTTTTTTTATTCAAGGATCTTTCTGGTGCAAAAGAAAGAAGAAACCTAGAAATCTGTCCTATACCTTTCTTTTTAAATCTTCACATCGCATTCCAATTTTCAAAGAATTCAGGTAGTTTTTATATTTTTTTGTGTCTGGTTTACATTTTCAGTGTTCTGCTTTACTGCTTTACCCTTTGGTTTGTTAACAGCTCTAAGAATGTTTACAAACTGTATGGCACCTGTAATAGCTCATGGCAGGCTGCATGGCATTCATGTTTAGATGACTGCCTTATGTTTGCAGATTCTTTCACAAGGTGTCAAGAATCCCTGGTTTAGGTAAAAAAAAAATTCTCACCCTAGGTTTTCGGGTCAACACAGAGAAATCTTTTCTCATCATGTCTCACAGAATAGCATTTCTGGGATGTCTGCTGGGCACATTTCTCATAATGACTTTTCTTCCTAGGACAAAGTTGAATGTTATAAGGAACAGCTTCTGATATTAACCAACCAGACTTTGGCATCTTCCAGAAAATGTCTTTGAATTCTAGGTTTCATAACCTCTACAATTCTCACAATTCCTTTACTCAGACTTCATACCAGGAATATTCAATAGTTTGTCAGGTCAGTTTGATCCAACAGCAGCACTCTCTTTCGTTTCAAATTCCAGTATCGGAATTTGTGAAAAAGGAGTTACTCTGGTGGGTGAATCAGTTGGCTCTCAAACCAGGTCTGCCTTTTTCCCTTCCAGCTCCTACTCAGTCCACAGATGCATCAGACTTTGCTTGTGGTGCTATGCCTAACAGGGTAAAAGTATAGGGTCTCTAGAACAAGCAAGAGAAATTAAAGTAAATAAATGTAAAAAAAAAAAAAAACGATGGCTCTAGCAATTGCTCACATCTCTGAACCATCTTTGGACTCCAGGCCCTCTCCTAGTAAATGCAGTCAACATCAGAGTGATGTGGTCCTTAAACAAACAATGGGGAACCAGTTCATATCCCCTTTGCGGACTACCTATAGTAGCCTGTGAATTAGAGACGCAGTTCAATCTGCCCCTCTAGGCTGACTACATTTTGTCGGAGCAAAACACAGCAAACTAAGAAGGAGCAAGACAGACCCTCCTGAATGGAAGTTGCACCCGACTGCTTTCCAGGAATTTGTCCATCTGTAGGGAATCCTCAAGCAGATCTGTTTCCCTCTAACCACAACAGATAATTAAAAAGTTTCTGCTCTCAAACTCCTTGCACACAAGTCTTGAAGATACATACTTTTCATTCTCATGGTTGGGAATATTCCTGCAAGCTTTTCCACCCTTTTATCTAATAACCAGGATTCTTCTAAAGGTGAAGGACTCTCCAAGGATAATTATGGTGACCCCCTCCTTAGTCCAGACATCAGTGGTTCTCCTTTCTTTTGAAAATGTCCAAGGGCAATTAACACAAGGTTCCATGCAGAATGGACTTATTCACACAAAACATGAATTGTATTTGTATGATACACCCCGATCTTCAACTCCTTCAACAGACTGCACAGATGACAGAATGTTAGCACATTTTATGCTCCTTATTTTTGAGGGCATGCAGTAGTTATTAAAGGAGGCCAAAGAAGCAGACTATTTGGTTCTGCAGTATCTGTATGAGTGATTATCCTCTGGCCTTTCTTACTCTTCTATCAAGATTCAGCTTTAGGCCATCTCTTCTCATCTGTCCTTAGATCCCCACTTTTTGAATTATTTTTCCCATCCACCAACCTACAAGGCAAGTGTCTCCTTCATGAGATATTATTTTCATACTGGAAAAAACTTATACTTGTTTTCTTTTGAAATTGCCAACATAGTTATTTGAAGTTCTATTTTTTTTTTTTTTTTTTTTGTTTTTTTGTTTTGGAAAACAGGTTTATTACTCACTGCTCTGACTTTTGCAAAGTGAGTATCTGCATTACAAGATTTTCTGCTAAGTCATCCCTATCTCATATTTCACACCATAGGGTAACATTGAAAACAAATCCCACCCCCACCTCCATATATTAAGTTTTTTTCAGAGTTTACATTGGGCCAGGCAATTCATCTCTATTTTCTTCTCAGCTTCCCAGCATCAAAAAATGAAGGAGAAAGAATTTCATACTCTCTGGATGCTCATGAGCAACTCAAGAAAATACCTTGATAGGACAAAAAAAAAAAAAAAACTTCATGACTTCAGATCAACTGATTATTTCCTGTGAAGGTGAAGAAAAGGGGACGATCAGTGTGAAAACAGACAATTTCTGAATAGTTACCTCGTGCTATTGTTTGTTATTCTCACCATAACAAGACAATTTCAGGCAAAGTCAGGGCCCTCTCTACCAGGGCTCTGGCTACTTCTGTGGCTTTTTGGAAAAGGACTAAAAGCTAGATTCATTGTCTAGTTCCAAATCGGGCTTTGCTAGGACTATTCTCCAGGGGGTCCTGGGCTCTGATCATTCTTCCTCCTTCCTTTCCTTCTAAGGTCTTTTATTCATCCCATGTAGCTTAGGCTACTGCTGCAGTGATCTAACAATGAATATAGTACAATTGTGTAAGTAGATTTACCATAACAGTAGATGTTCAAATAGATCACTGTTGTAGTAGCTACACACTCCCTCCACCCCCCTCTTTTTTGTTATTTTTATGGCAGGGTGTGGGATTTTTAATATTACGGTTCCTATCTGGCAGGGCACTAGCCTGCTTCTTCTGAGGCAAGAAGGCTCTGAAGTGTTGGTACCATAGCTACTGATTTTATACTGATCTCCTTGTGCTGCACAGTGGCTTCAGTGAGTGGACAGTGTCCTAAAATTCTAGGAGATGGACGGCTGATCTGATCCTTGGCAGGACATTCCATATAGCTTAGACTACTGCAACAGTGATCTATTCACACATCTGGTATTATTGTAAGTTTGCTTATACAACTGTACTTTCTGCCACACCTTTCTGCTTATAGGTATGGCAGAGTGAAGTTCTAACAGCTTTTAAAAGCCAATTTATGTGTGCCATTGTTCTTTGCTGGACAGCACTGCCTGCTATTCATACCCAGCATGAGAACCAAACTTAACATCATCAGTGGTGCTTAACAAGCTTATAATATATTATATTATATTATATTATATTATATTATATTATATTATATTATATTATATTATATCATACTGCACATCAGACAGCTTTGCATATCTCCATTACTTAGGAAGTTTTAACCGCGACTGAAACATAGCTTTGTAACTCACAACTCATGCTGAACCCCCCCCCAAAAAAAAAATGCTTTTTTTCCCCAAACCCCTCTTTCATGTAAAAACAAAAATTAAAATCATCTCCCTTGATAATATAACCATTGAAGTCACTTCTTGTAGCAAATTATTAGGGACAACAGTGGATGATAATCTTAAATCTGACCTGCAGATACAAAATTCCATTAAAAAATCACCCAAACTAGGGATGCTTTATAGAAGCAAAAAACTTTTTCGCCAACACAACTAAAACTACATTTGCCACTACTTATCTCCTTATCTCACTACTTTATTGCACTCCCACCCTTACTAACCTCCTATCATCACAAAAAATAAAACTTGAACAAAGCTATAATAAAGTGGATACATTTTAGCAGCAAATACCTGTTTCAGACCTACCACTGTATAGCACTAAAAAGTCTAAATTGGTTACCCCATCAACTAATGTGCAAACATCTTTCCACCTACAAAATTAACTTCAAAATAACAAAGACACGAGCAAAATTCAAACAAAAAACAAAGAGTCTTCTGGGTTAAAAAGTCCTTTACTGGTGTCTCCTGGTACCTCGGCTGAAAAGCCTTTAAGGGACCTACAAAATTATCCAGCATCCATCTGCTTGTCCGGCACTCAGTACCATTCTATACAACTATGTTTCCACTCAGTCATAATGATCCAGTGACAACAACTTCTCTCTATCCACAAACTAAATCTGCTGGTCATGGTCTGTACTCATATCATGTTGCTAAGGCCTGGAACTCCTTATCTGTATCCATCAGGTCAATATCCTCTCTCCAGTCCTTTAAAACCATTCTGAAAGAGTTCCTAGCCAAAATCTGGGTCTGTACTTAACCAATACCCAGGATAAACTATATCCCTAAATATAAGCAAGCACCTGTTTATACCTTATATATCCACACTCTCCCGTCTTCACTCACTTCCAAACTTCAATCACTTTCGCTCCCCTGACTCTCTTTTTAAATATGCCATAACTTTGATTTCTTTTTCTCTCACTTCATATTGCAATTCCTGTTTGTATTATATTAGCTTACCTTTAATTTCTCTGAACTGGCTAAAATGTTTCTAAATATTAAATCATTGTCATATAAGTTTTTAATATGTTCTGTTTTTAACCAATGTCGTCACATTATGTCTAATTTGGTATAATTATTTAAATTTTAAATGTTTTGTATTATTTTTTGAAAACTGTAAAATAACTGTTCTTAAAGCATCTTTGTAAAACTTTGCAGATTTTCTCCCTTGGCCTCCAGTGAAAATGAGCACCTACCTAGTCAAACTTTCCTGGTAATAAAATGTCAATAGATACATACATAAATATTATTATTAGAGGTGTATATAGGTGTATATTAAGTATTCTACTCACATTGCTGAAATATGCAAAGGAAAACCACACAGTTCAAATGTGCATTGATGATATTTCATAAGTGCTGGTTGTCCGCACCTCTGGCTGATGGCAAGACTGAATGACCCTGCATTTCAGTGAATACATGTAGGCTGAAAACATTCTCAACAATCCTAGCTTTCACTCCAGATATGTATCCTTGACCTCTAAACTCTGCAATACCTAAAGTATAACTAAGAATTCAGTTCATTAAAGTGTTAGAAGTTAAAATAGTCCACTGGATCAAGTTCCCGTACCTGATTATCAAGAGAATGCATAGATAGACAGATGAATCTTAAAGTCTTTCGGCTTTTCCCGGTTAGGGGTTGCCACAACGGAACTCCGGTCCGCTAATGAGTGGCAGTGGAGTTTTACATTGCCAAGTTGCCAGCCTGACGCCCATCCTTCAAAGAAGGCACACCCATTCACGCACACACCTACCTGCATGTCTTTAAACATCACTCAACCATGGGAAGGACATGTAGACTCCACACAGAAGGCGCTCCAGCCAAGAACTGAACGGGAGAACCTCTTGCTCTGAGGTGACAATGCTAACTGCTGCACCACCGCGGCCACCTAACAGATGAATAATTTATTTTAGTGACACTCTGAAGCCATTGAAGGGAATTTTCAAAAGCAATTTGCATTCCTTTGAGAAGGATAATAGACTGCAGTGTGTGTCAGTTTGCCTGGCAATTGCTATAGATGGTTTAAATCTGTGAGCTGTAGTTCCTGCAGTACAGAGTTTGATTTCCTCAGCCCTCATCTGCCTACCGTGTGAACTTGAGCAAGTCACTTAACTAGACAGTGTTTTGGGGCAACTAGGAATTTGGGCTAGACTCCAAGGATCCCCTGGATTACAAGCCTATATACCCTTAAAATAATTGTCTTATACATATGCCTCCTATTTCAGAGAGAAATTTGTAGTTCTAAATAGCTTTAACGAGAATTTGCCAAAAATGTGCTATGAGCAATTATTTTGTTTTGTCAGCACTTAGAGTCCTTTTAAAATGGCATTTGCCTGAGACCCATAAAGTTAGTTTCATTATTACCATGACATTACACTTCCTGTTTGTGTCTTGCAAGTAGAATAGGAAATACAGTTTTGTTTTTCATCCGATACCCATTCATTTCTTCAGTTCTACATATGCAGCTCAAATGTAGCTATTGAAAGATTTCTTTGTGACCTCAAGTAACTCATAAGCAGAAATGTTCTGCTTTTGTAATACTATTGTCATGGTTACTGCCTGTATTAATATGCCTGACAGAGTGCACATTTATTTTTAGTACAGTCTCATCACTGTGTCCTATAAAATAATTTAAAAACAGTTTCTGAAACAGTCTGTGCTAAGTAGAAAACCAGTCTTTTTTTCTAACTGCTACCCCATCCAAGAATAGGCTTTATTAAATATTATTTTTTAAACAAGCGGGAAGGAACTATGTAGGCATTTAGGATTTTCTAGTGTTTCGTCAAGGAGAACTAGTGTCCTGTTGATATATTTTATTTTTATTTTATTTTATTTTACATTTGTTGATTGGGCTAGTCCAACTGGATATATGACCATTTTCAGTAGAGGCCCGGGGAGAAAAGCTCCAAGACAGATCCATTATACCAATAAGTATATGGTTACAAATTCAAAACAGTGTATGTAAGGTTACAATCAAGTTAACATAGCAGAAGATACAAAACATTTTACAGTATATTGGAAAGCAATATTGACAATAATATAGAACAAAATATTCACATGAGGTAGATTGAACTTTTTCAGGTTTACAAATCCTGAAAATGGTTGCATAAGAGTATTTACAACATATTGAACAAGATAACCATGTGAGGTAGATCATAACTGTATGCAGGTTTGCTATTCTTGTAAAGTTTACAGTAAATAGCATTGAATTATAGTTAGAGTTTAGTTAGGAGAAATTTAGTCACAGAGGTAGTGGGTTAGTCAAGGTTAGTGCAAGGGCATAGACAATGTGTTCTAAGGTATATTTTGAGTTTTTGTTTGAAGTGGGGTAGGGAAGGAAGTGAAGTAAGATAACTAGGTAGAATATTCCAGTATTTCCCAGTTGTGTTTGAGAAAAGAGAGTTACCTGCCATGTTGTTAGACTTACTAATACTAAGTAGAAGTTTGTTAGCAGAGCGTAAGGTATTGAGATTTTTATACGGAGTAATGAGGTTTGAGAGTATAGGAGTGTTGTTAGGCTGGTTGAGGATCTTATGAGCAATGGTAAGTTGGTTAAAATAAAGCTGATTTTGCAGTTCAAGCCATCCTAGTTGTGTTAGATTCTGACAGTGATGAGTTCTAAAACGATTACCAGTAGCAAATCAGGCAATGTTATTGTAAGATGTAGTTAGCTTAAGAAGATTCTTCTTGGATAGGTTGGTGTAAATTGATGAGGCATAGAGAAGTGTTGAGATTAGATGAGAGTGGGCAATAGTAGTTCTGGCTGTTGGAGTGAGAAAATATTTGATCCTGTATAGGGAGCCCATTTTTCTGTTGACTGTTTTTATAGTGTTATTAATATGGTTATCGAAGCTGAGGTAATTGTCTATAGTTATTCCTAGGAGTTTGGTGGTAGAATCAGGGGATATGAGGGTGCCATTGTTAGAAATAACAGAGAAATCTAAAGGCATGGATTTATGGGTAGGAGTAAAGAGAAGGAGCTTTGTTTTTTTTTTTTTTTGGATTCAAGAGGAGGCAACGTTTTAAGAACCAAGTCTCTACTACATGAAATATTTTCTGAGTTAGGGATTGTAGTTCAGATGAGGATTCAGCTGCACAGATTAAAGTTGAATCATCTGCTGCCACTCCTTGGGAATTTTCCCAAGATCTTGGGAATTTGGTCATAAACTTGGGATTTAGGGATTTCACGAAGCAATCTTGGGAATTGTTTCTGCTGGTAGGGCCAAAAAGTAAAGGCAAATTAAACGCCTACAATCACCTCAACGTGAAACAGTTAATTGATAAATGTGAAATAACAAACGAATGTGTGGCCTACCGGTCATACTTCCACCGAAGGAGTATCTAGTTTAATAGATGTCTATGCTTCCACGGTCCACCGTTGGAATTTTGTTTACTTACTTATTTGTTAATTGTCTGCTTCGGTTTGTAATCTTAAATCACAGTGGATTACGCAGTTTAAAGAGTTTGTGTCATAATGGAGTTGTCAGATTCTGATCATGAGCGTGAGCAGCAGCAAGAGGTATCTCGCACGCCACCACATAAAAAACCAAAAGTTTGGTACAGACAACCGTTCAACAATGATTGGCTGCATGTTGATAAACTCAAAAGTTGGCTGAAACCAGATCCTTGTGATAAATATGCGGCAAGATGCACCATTTGTTCGACCACAATGACTGGTGTTAATAAATCCGCACTTGTGAAACATGCGGGGTCTGTTAAACATACTGCTAACCTTGAAGCAAAGCAAAACACGATGAGTATCAACAAATTTTTTCAAAAGCCAGCAACTCCCTCTATCGATTGTATGGTAGCTAAAGCCGAAATAGCGTTAACTGCATTCGTGGCAGAACACAACTTTCCTGTTAGTCACATGGACCACCTGGTTCAGTGCTTAAAGACTGCCTTTCCGGACAGTGAAATCGCTAAGAAAATGACTTTGAAGCGTACTAAGGCTGCTTATGTGTTACAAGACGGCTTGGCTTATACACGTCGCTGTAACATGTCTGACATCTGCAAATCACGCAAATTCTCTGTCTTGATCGACGAAAGCACAGACATATCAGTTGCGCAAATACTTGCAGTAGTCGTACGTTTTTTTGATGAAAAGCTATGCACTGTTGTTGATGCCCTTTTGGATCTAATAGAGGTTGAAGATGGAACAGCTGCTGGCTTGTACAGGTCATTCAAACAACTAATGATTTCCAATGACATTCCACTTCAGAACATTATTGGTTTCGCCAGTGACAATTGTGCTACAATGATGGGTCACGTTAATGGTTTCCAGGTCCATTTAAAGGCCGACGTGCCTCATGTATTTGTCATGGGCTGTGTTTGCCATTCAATTGCACTGTGCGCCAATCATGCCAGTCAGAGACTGCCTTCATGGTTGGAAGCGTTTGTCAAGGACACTTGCTTTTACTTTGCACGCAGCAGCAAGCGTAACCACACATTTGACATGATCCAGGATATCGTCTGTGTGAAAAAGCATCGGATATTAAAATTGTGTCAAACACGATGGTTGTCACGTGGTGAGGTTGTCGAGCGCATTATTGAACAGTGGGATGCTCTCGAACTTTATTTTCAGTCTGAGGCGCAAACCGACAAAGTTGATTGTGCAGGTCGCATATACCGGACAATGCGAACTGCTGGAACTAAACACATGCTTTTATTCCTGGGCAATGTGCTGAAGAAAGTGAATGCCATGAATGTTGAGTTTCAATCACATCAATTCAGACTGCACAAATTGTTTGCTGCAATCAGTGATGAGTATCGGTCTTTGTTGGCAATGTTTGTTCGCAGTGATGTCGTGGCTTCCCGTGCATTATCCGATATCGATCCACTTGATACAACTGTTTACAAGGCAATCAGCAGTATCGAACTCGGCGGGAGATGTGAATCCCAACTGCTGAAACAGCCTCTGGGTGACAAGGACACTACATTCAGAAATGACGTTTTGTCATTTTTAAGCGATCTGTGCAGTCAGATTCGTCAGCGGTTCACATTATCAGCAGATTCTATACTGGCGCAGCTGAAACTGCTTGACCCAATTGAAGCACTGGGAGTCCGAGTTGCTGCTGATGAGAATAATACCAGAGTAACCAGACCGTCAATTATACCACTGGCATCTCACTTTCCTAATCTTGTACCAGACGACAAACTTGATGCAATCCAGGATCAATGGCGAACACTTCATTTCGCCAAAGAGTCACTAAGTCATGTCACTAACTGTGATCCGGCAAACTTCTGGAAAGAAGTCGGTGATGTCAGGGATGGCAACAACGCCCGCAAATTTGGAATCTTATCAGATTTCATGTGCGCACTGCTAGCCTTACCACACTCATCTGCTTGCGTGGAGAGAATTTTTTCCCAAGTTAATATGATAAAAACGAGGCAGTCTAACACTATGAAGTGTCGTATGGTTGCCGACAAAATTCTGGCTAAACAAGCGATTGCCCAACAGAGAGCAGAATGCCACTCTTGGTCTCCTCCTCAGTCGCTTGTGGAGGATGTCAGGGAAGGACGATGCCATTCACGCTAAGTGGAACGCCAGAAAAAGCAGTCCGAGTCAGCATCAATTACTATTGTAAACGGGCTATCAGACAGTGAAGGCGAGTCAGCTTAGAAGTGACTACAGTACCGCAGTACTACTAACAATAGGGTACTATAAATGACTGAATGAGTAACATTTTCAAATTTTAACTGTTTTGTAACTGTTTGTGCTATTGTCGTCAAATCGTCAATCGTCATTATAACTGTACTATTCTGTTGCTGCAAATACTTATTCAGAATACATAAAAAATCATTTATGCTTAGCTTTTGTAGTCATTTTTGGAAAAAAATCCGTTACTTGGGAATTTTTACCCAATCTTGGGATTTTTCGGGACAAAATCTTGGGATTTTGGATAATGGAGAGTGGCAGCACATACTGTATGCAGGTTGCCTGAGGAATAGCTGGGTAGAGATCATTGATAAATATTGAGAATAAGAGAGGGCCTAGAATGGAGCCCTGAGGGACACCAAGTGAGACTGGAAGGTGGGATGATAGTTTATTCTCCCAGAGCACAGCCTGTTGCCTATTGCTGAGGTAAGAAGTAAACCATTGTAGAGCCATAGTATCAAGAGAAAGTGATTTCAGAATATTTATAAGTAGAGAGTGGTTTACCATATCAAATGCTTTTGAGAGATCAATAAATAGAGAGGAAGAGAGAACATTGTTATTGCGGTTTTTGTTTATGGTATCAGTAAAAGATAAGAGGGCAGTAGTAGTACTGTGGAATGGCCTAAAGCCATGTTGGCTTGCAGCTAGTATGTTACGTTGAATTAAATGGTTTAGAAGCTGATGATGAAAACATTTTTCCATTATTTTTGCTAAGGGGGATAGTAGGGCTATAGGTCGATAGTTAGAGTATTCATTTGAGTTGCCACCTTTGTGTAGGGGGATAATATGTGAGATTTTCCAAATGTCAGGGATGCTTCCCTTGTTAGTAGTTCTATTAATCAGGATGGATATCGGGTAAGCTACTTCTTTAGCTGCTTTTTGCAGGTATTCGGCTGGGATCTGATCAGCAGATGGAGTACAAGGCTTAAGTTTTAGAATGAGTTTATAGATAAAATTTGTTGAGGTGGGTAGAAATCGGAAGGTAGGAAGAGAGCTGGGAGAAGAGTTAAGAAGAATAGATCTATCAGGAGCTAATTGACTGGCTAGAGATTGGACTGCCTCTGTGAAAAAGGAATTGAAAGCATTGGCAGTTTGGATAGGTGTCTCATGTGTTGCAGCTGTTGGGGTTTGTGTTCTGGAGTGACCTGGATAAAGGAGTCTATTGATACTTGCCCAGAATCTTTGAGGATTGTTTTGGTTTGTTTGCTGCATTTTACAGTAAAAGTTTTTTTTGTCTGAGAGAATTTCTTTTTTTGTCATGTTTCTCATATGCCTAAAGATTTGTTGATCTGATATATTTTTGGTAGTTCGCCACCTAGACCAGGCTTTATTTCTGAGGAGGATTTTTTTCTTGGTTTCATTTGTAAGCCAGGTGGCAGGTTTGGACCTTGTTCTGATAGTACGTTTAGGTGCATGCTGGTCTAGGATTTCTAAGAACTTAGAGTTGAAGTATTTGACAGCGTGTTCAAGTGGGAGGGTTTTTAATTGAGACCAATCGCAGGCATTGAGTTCACTCTGGAAAAAGTATTGGTTAAATTGCTTGTTGGTTCATATAGTCCTATATGAAGTTAGGTGAGAGGTATTAAACTTTTGCCTGATTATATAAGTCAAAGAATGGTCACTTACATCATCAGGGAGGATACCAACTGTGTAATTTTGGTGGTAGTTATTAATAAGCATCAAATCCAAAGTGCTCTCTTTTTTGTTTGGTTTGTTTATTCTTGTTGGGGAGGTAATGGTCTGAGAGAGCCTTGAAGGTTAATATGAGAGGTAGGATGTTCAGTATTGATGTTCTTCCAATCTATATTAAAGTCTCTTAGGATTATAGTTTCTTGTGGGAAGGATGTTGAGACCCAGCTAAGAATATCCTCTAGTATACTGATATTGTTTCCAGGAGGTAGATAGATACAGAAGATATAGAAGGATTTACTGGAGTTAAGCTATAGTTTGGAAATTAGGACTTCAGCATGGTTGGCTTTTGGTGGGTTATAGGGTATAGAGGTGACTTGTAGCCCATCTTTAAAAAGAAGTGCTACTCCCCCTCCCTTTCTTTTTGTACGGTCAAGTCTCAATATGTTATAACCTGGTGGTATAATTTCATTATCACGAGTTTTAGGTTTTAGCCAGGTCTCTGTCAAGCATAAAATATCAAAAGAGTGTACATCAAGGAGAGCATGAAGATGGGGAACTTTGTTATTAACACTTTGGATATTGACATGTGCAATGAGGAGAGAGTTGGGGTGTTTGTTGGGGATGAGGGGAATAGAGGGATAGTTGGTGGAATGTCCAGTGGATAGGACATTATGTGGGCCAGGGTTAGGATGTATGTCTCCATCCTGTAAGGAATGCTTTTTTAGTGAAAGCAAAAGATAATGTATGTTACTAATTTGGTATTGAAATTTCTTTGTTGTTAGGTTATTGTATTTAATGTGGGCAAGTCTGTGGTATTTAGCTAGTATGTATCTAGGTGTGGATGTAATAGTGATATTATTATGAGTGAATGTGAAAGTATGTAGGATTGTTTGTTTTCTTGGATGGTTAAATTGAGAATATTTGGTTGTTCATAGGAGGTTATCAGATATGCTGAGGTTAGTACAGATATGAGTGTGGCACAGAGTAGTAGTTTAGTTAGGGTTGAGGTAGTTTTGGTAGACATGACAGTAGAATTGGTAAGGAAATATTAGGTAGTTAGCAAAGGTGTAGGATAGGAGGAGAGGTAAAGTTTGAGTTAAGATTGTAATTAATTAGGGTTAGAGAATGGTTAAGTGAAGAGTAGGTGTGGCTCAATTATCTAGGATGGTGGTATCATCTGATTGGTTGTGTGTATAGGAGGGTGTGGTTTTAGAAGTATAAGTTTAGGGCTACTGGGATGGGTGGGATTTGGGGGTAGGGTAGGGCGAATGGAGTGGGTACAGACAAGAGAAGGAAGAAGCATATGAGGGACAATCAGAGAAAAAGTGCTTTGAAGGAAGGTATGTAATGTAGGTACAAAGAGAGGTAGGCAGAGTGGTGGGAGGGATGGTAGGAGAAAGGTGCTAAGGTAGTAATAAAACTTAACGAACTGAAGAGAAGCAAAGTACTGGACAAGGAATCCTGAGAGGAATATGCTATAAGGTATAGGGCTTGGTAGAGCTGGGTAAGGCTGCCACCTAGTGGACAAAGTCAGTAATTACAGAGGTAGATTATAAGTGGGGGAAGTCTCAGTCACCATTCCAGCATTCATCCTATATTAAATGACCCTCCATTTATTTTTGCTTTCAGACTAGTGTGGTTCAACAATAAAACTCCACTAAGCTCTCCAAACTGTCTAGCATCATTTGCATAGAGATACCAGCACTGGGTAGGTGTACACATTGATTGTTTAGAAAATCTGAAGCTGGATTCTTGAACTCAGTTACTGAGTTACTGAGTTGAAGGTGATTTAGAAATGACAGTGTAAAATAATAGCTTTGATATCGCAATAAAGTCTCTAACCGAGCTATATAACTATGGCAATAACCCAGGGTTTTTATAATGATTATATAATCCCTCTTATCTTATATCTGTAGTTAGGTGACTAAAACTAGTAAAAAAAGAATTAAATCAAAACAGAACAGATAAAATTAAAATCAAAATGGGTGTCTTTGTCAGAAAATGTTTACATATACAAGAACTAAGTTTTGATAGTATTTCAGATTTGAATTCCTGTACAACTACTTTAATTCAAGTTCCTGTGTCCTGTATTCTGCACAAGGAGCACCTGTGCCTATAAATCATTTAGGCTGATGAAATGAAACATGTCTGTGCTCCCTTGTGTATTATGCCAATACATATATTTTTTTAATATAACAGCCTCTTGATTCCTTTTCCTTACTGGACCGGTACCCACCCTTCTGCTCTCCACATTGCTTTTGTTTGGGGCAGGTCTGACTGTCCCTTTATCAGATGGTCCTACTCACTTCCAGTAAAAAATGACTTCATAGGTTAATACTAGGCTAACTGTCCGGCCATTTTTTAAGCCTAGCCAATTACCACATGTGAGAATCAAACCTTGTACCTTATGTCTGTAAGGTAAGCACCTTAATCATTATGCCAACCTCCCTCCACTTTGTGGTATTATCACATAATGCTTACAGAAGTTGTGATGATGGATCTATGTGCATGCATGTGAGGGTACACAGAAAATTACTCATCTGGAAATAGAGATTTATTTTCCTTTTTTTAATAATATTAACTAATTGACCTCTCCTCATTTATAGCATGTACAAATAATTTGTGAAAAAAAAAGGCAACAATGACATCATCCCCTCCAAAACATCTAAATCATGCCTGTCTGGAAGCATGGAGCATCAGGGTACCTATCCATTCTCACCATGGTAGTAACTCAGAAAAGGAATGTCCAAAAGCCATGGATGTGTCAGCAGGAGAAGTATGGAAATCATTGCAAATACAACTCTTTTACCTTTTACCTGGGGACAAGCATCTTCCTCAGTTACTGCTCGTAATTTTCCAAGGCAGCTTAGTGCAACACAACAGAGGCATTACAGATGTAGATTGTTGTACAGGCCTGGAAGCAGTGTCAAGAATTATAATCGGCAGTTTTATCCTATCAGCTTTAAGTTCTTCAGTCTCTGTATTTCCTTTAGTGTATGCCACATGGTTTACGAGAGGGGGTGGCTACAATAAATAAAGGATAATTTGAAAATACATGTCTTCACATTACAGCAAAAGCTTTCCTTGATCTAGTATCGGCACTTAAGGCAGGACATGCAAAGAAACTCACATTTATTGTTATAAAATAAGCACAACTGTACTTTCTGCCACACTAAGCAGTACATTTAAAAAAAATTATTAAGTCCAAAAAGGTTCACTAGACTGTAAAAGTTCTCTCACGTTATTAATAAGCCTATTTCCTAGGCTCAACTCTTAATTCAAGAACTCCAGAAGAACAGTCCCAGATGATAAGCTTTGAATCTGCAGGATTGTCCCAAGCTATATACTTTTCTCATGGGCCTCTGTCTTAATGCAAGGGAAAACAAAAAAAGCATAGCAACAATTCTCTCTGAGGCTATAGGCTTTACTCCTTGGCCTCACTTCATAGTTCCAAAATGTCCAGACTTTTTTTCTTAGGACTCTTGCTCAGTCCTAGAAATCTCTAAGCCTTTCTCCTATGCCTAACTCGTATTTCCAAAAAAACAAGCAAGGTCCACAAAGATGTTCCAGGTAGTAGCCCCGACTGGGTGGGTTCTCTATCAGTCCCTGCTTCCAGGTGTTTCTTCAACACAAACATTATCCCTCCAGTGAGTAACTAACTTCCTAACTTTGCCCTTTCAGACTACTCTCTTTTATACAGGGGCAAAGCCTCTGACTGGCTACTAACTAACCCATGGGAACCTCTGGAAGAAAATTCCCACACATTGCATACTTAAAGAAACAGATATTTTTTTTAATCAAAGATGTTACAAGTGCATGCTTCTGCACAGCATTTAATACACTCAAGAGGCTCAGAATGTTACAGCTACTCCCCTCCCAGCACAAAACCAAGTGTTCTGGTCTCCTAATGATTGGTTGTATGCCCTGGACAGCTCATGACTGCAAAGTAGGAGCAGTTGCAGAATCCCCCACTAACACAAATGTTCTCCAGGAAGGGCTGATACACACAAATAACTGGTGTCAGAGCCATGGACTAAATCTAAATACCAACAAATACATAATAGTACCCTTCAAGAAGTCATCAACCCCTGGTAACTATCACATTGACAACACACCCCTAAGGGTTGACCCACTAGTCAGAGACTAGGGAACACACATAGGCAGCAGTCTACAGTAGTGAGGAAATCATTCAAAGTTGTGCAACTTAGAAACAAAAGTATGGCATCTAAATCCAAGAAGGTCATTGTTCCACTATATTCTCCATTCATCAGACCTATTATTGACTACAATGCCCCCTTTGGTATGTACCTAACCAGCACCACCATTGTAAAGACTTAAACCTTGCCTGTGATATAACTAGGACCTACTGGAAGAACAGGTATGTATCACAGAGACTACAGCTTCTCTGGAACAGGTTCCCCACCCATGAGAAATAGAGTTCCTCCCTAACCCATTTCAAATGTAACTTGGAAAATTGGATTGGGAACAGGAAATTCAGCCCGGGTTTTTCACCTATGTCTGTAATGACACAGGCAGACTGTGAATGATTCATCTCCCAGGCCCCTGCTTGCAAATGTTTAATCTTCCAAATCCATGCTTACACTTATCAAGAGTAGCAGAATGTCTCAGAGATTTGGGATGCATGCCTAGGCTTAAAAAGACCCTTGTGGTCATTAGCCTAGTACACACCCATGAACATAGAGGTCATGTTTCAGTTTATTCAGATGCACAGAATCCCCCTCAATTGCATCCCTTTACTCACTTCTCTTCCTATACTCTGTTTACTCCAACAGTCTTCACTCAAGTGGCCTTCTTTACCTCTGTTCCAGTTTCTGTGCTAACATCGTTGTATAAGTCTTGTTTACTTTGTGTTTTTTTTAAATGATTTCTGCCTCAGTTCCTATGCTGACATCTTTTACCATTTTGAATTGTTGTTGGGACATAGTTCTGATCTTTGACAGGATCATTTTCACTGTCTAGCCAGTTTCTAAATTCTTTTATAGTTTCTATATCAACTCCCTTTTTCTTGTTTCAGTTTTTTACCTTCACATGAGGGCCAATACATCATTTTCTCCCACTTCAGGACTGTCAATTTGCCACACTGTGTCTATAGAGTCTCCCACTTCCCACATCCTCCACTATTCCTTAAAAAGGGAAAACCTTTCCATAATATTACACCATGTGTTACATTGGTACTTATAGGTACTATATGGAGTAATTTCTTGCACTGGAAATCACAGAGGTGTCAGCAATTTCTTCTAGGAAAAAGAAGGATCGTGTCTGCCTTAGAAGATGATTCAGATACTCTAGATCTACAACTAGATAAGCTTGCTTTTGTGGACCAGAGGGCCCCTTTTTCCCTTTATAAAGCAGACACTAAGGACAATTTATCCTGTGCTTCAGCAAATGCAGTTTTATTTTTTTTGGGGGGGGCACCCTTGTCAGGGTGAAGAAAGAATTCCAATGGGATATCAAGGAGTACTGTGAGGCACACAACATTCATGGTGTATCATGGCCAAAACCATGTGCAGTCCCTCCAATCATCCTGTCATATATGTTTTGGAATGTGCTGTCATCATTCTATCTCTGGAGATAGACATCCTTCCCCCTGCACAAATGAAACATGAGTGGTTCTATAGGGCCCAGGATTCATTGACGTTTCTTTACAGGAAACCTTTGACTTGATCTGGTAGTAGTGTTCCTGGATTCCAGGAAGGGACCATCTGCAGCTCCACCCAGGAAACCCCATTACCAACGACAGGGAGAGCAGGATTCTAAATTGCCTTGCAAAGAAATCTTACACATCTGCTACCCTAGTTTTAGGGGCCCTGAACCGCCAGACATACATGTTTAAATTCCAGGAATCTCTCCTGGACAAGCTGAAGGCTGTGGCAGTGGGGATTGCTGATGATGACCTGAAGCATAAGATGCTTGATTTATGCATCTTCTCTTCCCAGGTGGTCAATCACTCCAAAACGTGAATATGATGCACAAGATGCATTATACAGTGAAGCAGCAACACCGTAAATGATTCAAAGGCATGTCAGGATGAAGACATGATCCCGACTAGATAATATGAAGCAGAGCTCTTCAACTGCCCTATAGACAAAGACATCTTCTTCAGAACCTCTGCTAAGGAAGTATTCAAGAGACTGGTGAAAAAGGGAAAGACAATGTTGTCAGTCTAGCATTTTGTTCCTTCCCAAGTTACAAAATTTAACAGGAATTACTCTTCAAAATCTTAGCCCCTCTTCCCCAAACAGGAGAAAGGCAAATCTAACAAAGGGAAGAAGTCAAGATACAGGAAAGTATGTCAAGCAAAGTATAACAACAGGCATGGGGCCCCTCAGTGCCATGACCTTGAAAGGGAACAGCTCTGATTCAGGCAAGCTTCTCCCTCCCATAAAAAAATACCACCCCAACCCTTCCTATTCCTATACCAAAACACCCTCTTTTCTCTCTCTTCTTACAAACAAGGGGCCATCTGGAGCTCTTTGTAGAGCAGTGGGGAACTAATGACCAGTAGGTCCTAAATATTCTGGGACTGGGTTACAAATTACAGTTCCTAAGCAGACCAAAATTTGCATGCATCCTTCCTGTTCCAAGGAAACAAGCTCATTTGGTTCCACCCCTATTAGATGACCTGCTAAGACAGGGAGCCATAGGAAAAGTACCAGTAGGCAAGGAGATCACAATGATTGCTTCTCGTGCCAAAAAAGAAAGGTAAGAGGCCCATTCTAGACCTTTCAAGAGTAAATGAATATTTGCTAGTCACAAAGTTCAAAATGCTTACCCTGCAAAGACTTTTGCCTCTTCTACTCCCTTAAGCTTTCATGGCCACCTTGGATCTAAAGGATGTCTACCTTCCTATCTCAGTAGAAAAGGTGCACAGAAGATGATTTATATACCTCATATCTACAAGTGGATAAGCAGAGAGAGCCAGCTACAATCTTGCCTTGTTGCCCTGTGGCTTGTATATTGCACTAAGTGTCTTTACAAAAAGCCTGGCTCCAGTAACTGCCTTTTGCAAAACCAAGGGCATACACATATGCCCTTAAATGGATGACTACCTTGTGTAGGCAGACTCAGTAGATGAATGTTAGAAGCCTTACAGTTTACCCTGGTATGTTCCAAGTAGCTAGTCTCTCCCTCAACCTCCCCAAGTCTCACCTAACCACTGCAAGGAAAGTTGTTTCTGGGAGCCTTGTTGAACACAGAACAGCAGAGAGTCTTACTACTGTCTGTCCCTTTTCCTCCATACTATTTTTATTTATTTATTTATTTATTTATTTATTTCAGTTTGATGACTGGGGAACTCCACTGGGCCAAGAAGAGCCCAGTTTCAGTGTAGGCCTGGGGGGGTGAAGTCCCATTAACAATGACAATGAGTGACACAACATGCATAACAGAGAGAATATATATGCTGAGAGAGACAATTTAACAATTGTTAAGAGATAACATCATATACAGAGTAGCTGTAGTGACAGTGGACATATATTCTATTAATCTTTGCAGAGTAATTTTTAAACATCATCAGTTATGAAAAATATAAATCACAGATCTGATGAAAATGAGAGAAGAAAATGCAGTCCAGCAGAATAGGCAGGTTGGAGATGATGTATGTGATGTATGTGGTGTCAATGAGAAGAGGCAGGCATGGCTGGGAAAAAAAATAAAGATGACTGAGGATGGGCTCATGTATGGAAAGAGCAGGGGCAAATCCATTTAGATGAAAGGCAGGAGTGTAGGAGAGATTTGAAGATGGTGTGGTTAGGGGTGTTTCGTGAGTTCCATAACTTGGCTAGGGACTATGATAGGAGAAGGTAGTAAGCTGGCTGGGAGGGTTTGAGCGTTTGTAGGAGGTTTTTATTTTCAGATCAGAGTGAGCGGTTAGGAATATAGGATGTTAAGGTATTGGAGAGAGCGGGACAGATGGATGGTTTAAAAATTAGTTTATGGGCTGTGGTGAGTTTAAGTAGGTTTAGGTAGCTAGGTAGTTCTAGACATTGAAGAGACTGGAGGGAGAGACAGTGATGGGAAGAATTTTTAGAACTGGTGGTGAATTTGCTGATTTTGTTGCAGCAGGATTCTAATTTGGCTTGTATGCCAAGTTGGAGGTTGGTGAGCAATGGGGCACAGTAAATGAGAGAGGGAAGAAGATAGGAGAAAGTTAAGGTATTTCTAGTAGAGGGAGTGAGGTAGTGATTGTGCCTGTACAGGATACCTAGTTTTGGGTGGGGTTTTTTATGGCTGTTTGAATATGGATGTCAAATTTTAGATGCTCATCAGTGATGACACCAAGCAACTTAGTGTGAGATACTGCTTCGATTGGGGTATTGTTCTGGCTTAATATAGTAAAGAATGAATTGTTAAAAGAGGAGATTCTTGAGGGAGTAAAGATCATTAGCTTTGTTTTGTGTGCATTTAGGGCTAGGTGGTTGTTGTGCATCCAGGTTTCTGTTAGTGAAAAAGCAGACTGGGTTTTTAGTAGTAGAATCATCTTCATACTGGATTAGGGAGGTACTGGGGATGGTGTGGTGAAAGTTATTGATGAATATGTTGAAAAGTAGGGGGGCCAAGGACAGAACCTTGTGGAACACCAGTGGGAGAGTGTAAGAAGGAGGAGGTTGAAAAATTCCATTTTACAGCTTGCTGTCTTTCAGAGAGGTAGCTAGAGAACCAGGAGATGGTAGAGGGAGATAGATTGAAAGGAGTATGGGATGAGAGACCGTATAGAAAGCTTTGGATAATTCAAGAAATAGGGTAGATATGATTTTGCCAGAGTTGCAGGCACGGTTGATACATTCTAGGAAGGACAGAAGGGCATTGATGGTACTGTGGCCAGGACAAAAACCATGCTGGGTGGGTGTAAGGAGGTTGCTGTGTATTAGATATGACATCAGTTGTGACTGAATATACTTTTCTAGGATTTTTAAGAGTGGGGAAAGGATGGCAATGCATCTGAAATTAGTGGTGTCAAAGTTTTTACTTCCGTTGTGGAGTGGGATAATGAATGCAAGTTTCCAAATTGAAGGAACATAGGATTCCTGAATGGATCTATTTATTAAAATGGAGATTGGCAGGGCTATGCTGTCAGCAAATAGTTTGAGGAAGTGAGGGGGCAAATTGTCAGGTGCAGTGCAGCATGGTTTTAATTTAGGGAGAAGTTTTTTATTGTGTGTGTATGGACAGGATTGAGACAGAAGGTGGGGGATAGCTGTGAGTTGTCAGAGGGGTGGGGGTGAGGGATGAACTTGGTGGGGGGTGTGGGAAGGTGGAGTTAAGTTTAGTTATACACTCCACAAAGAAGGTGTTAAGTGATCTGGCTGTTTCTAGGTCAGTGAGGTCAGGATTAGGGCAAGGGGTATCCTTGCTACCGGGATGGAGGAGAGAGGAGATTGATTTCCAGAGGTTGTTGGGGTTGGTGGAGTG
The DNA here is from genome assembly GCF_019279795.1 of Protopterus annectens. Lineage (NCBI taxonomy): Eukaryota > Metazoa > Chordata > Ceratodontiformes > Protopteridae > Protopterus > Protopterus annectens. The sequence continues at coordinate 1,411,908,206 of NC_056733.1, forward strand.
TTCAGATTGGAGCTTGGTGTAGTATGATTTACAGTCTCTAGTTACTATTTTTTTTACTGTGTTGCGGAGTTGTTTTAATTCGAGTAGGGTAGAGGGAAGTTTATTGCTGTGGTATTGTTTCCATTTACTGTTCCTTTGGTGCATGGTTTGTTTTGTTTCTTTAGAAAGCCAGGGGAATTTTTTGGACTTGACTTGCTTGGTTCTAAGGGGAGCATGACTGTTGAGAAGATTTAGAAATTTGTTCTTGAAATAGCTTATTGCATTGTTGAGGGGCAGGGTTTTTAGGGGGGACCAATTGATTAGCTTCAGACAGTCATTAAAATTTTGTGGGTTGAATTTAGTGAGGTTACAGGTTTGAATATAGTGATGTTGTTTTTGGAGTGGAGAAGGGTGCCGGTCAGCAAAGCCTGGTAGGTAGTCACTGATAGAGTTGAGGAGGGTACCAGAACTTGAAAAAAAGTTAGGCTGAGATACTAAAATCCAGTCAAGGATGGTGCCAGAGGATCCACTTTTGTTGGGCCTGGTAGTAGAGTTGATTATCTGGGTGAATTTAAAGAGGTTGATAGATTAAGAGGGGGGTTGAGAGATGATAGTGGACCAGTTAATGTTTACATCACCTAGGATAAAAGTTTCATTTTTGATGTTTGAGGAGACCCAGGAAAGAATATCTTCTAGTATTGGAATGTTCTTGGTGTTGCCTGGGGGAATATAGAGAGCAGCTATGCAAATAGATTTGTGATTGTTGATTTTTAGATGGGCTATGGTAATTTCTGAGTTGGTAAACTTAAGAATGGGGTTGGTAAATGGGGTAACTGTGTAGGTGGAGGAGTAGACAATAACTATGCCACTTCCTTTCTTGTTGGGTCTATCGTTACAGATAATTTGGGAGCCAGGAGGTATAATTTTGCTGTCTTTTATGTGTGGCTTACGCCACATTTCTGAGACGGCAACAGTGTCAGGATGGTGATGGGAAAACCATTTGTGAAGGGAAGGGATTTTAATGTGAATGCTTTGAGTGTTAATTGTGATGAAGCGAATTGATGTGGGCTTGCCAGGATGTGAGGGAGAGGTGATTTTGTTGGATGGGGAGAGGATGGGTCCTGGATTGGGATGGATGTCACCAGAGAGAGGGGGGGATTTGGTGTAGAAGGCATATTATGAGGTCTATAGTTGAGTGTTGTTTAAGCTGGGGTAGAGAGAAGTTTTGTTTGGGTGTGTGTGATACAGAAGGTGAGATGAGGGTAGAATTGGAAGGATTTTAAGCTTATATAATATGGTAGTAATGGAGAAATAGAGTTCTGGAGAAATAGAAGAGAAAGATAGAATGTTGGTGGGTTGGACGATTGCTGTGTGAAGTGAAGGTGGGGTATGGTAGGGATGTGGAGGTTGAGTTAAGTAGGTGAGGGTGGAGAGTACTGCTAGCAGTACTGTTAGTTGTAGACAGGGTATGGAGAGGGACATATTGTAGGAGGGTGTGATTTATGGTGATTGTAGTGTAACAGGTGGGTGGAGTGTGTGGTGATTGGGGTTTTGGGAATTGTGGGTGGAGGAAAGGATAGATAAATGTGCAGGTAGTAGGGGCAGGTGGGAAATGGGGGCATGGAGGGGAGTGGAGTGAGCCCAAAGGGTAAACAGAGCAGGAGAAAACCCTAGCAGAGGTGAACAGAGAAAAAAATGTATCAGTGGATACAGGTAAGATCAGGACTCTGATGTAAGATAATATAGCTGTTGTTGTTGAATAGAGATGCCATTACAGCAAGGGAACTCCTCAAGATCCTGAGCTAGATGACATCTTATAAACTGATAGCTCCTCTAGCAAGGCTCTTTATATGGAAACTATGGTGGTACCTCAGAAATAAGTAGTGTCATCACTTCCAATCTCAGATGGTCACCATCATCAAAAAAAAAAAAAGACCTCATGGTGGAAACGCCAGATCCACCTCAATGCAGGGACCCCTTTCAAAGTTGGCCTGTGCCCAAACCCTCACAACGAACTCATCAGACTTCACATGGAGGTTCAAGTGGGGGTTCACAAGATCCAGGGAATATGGGACAACAGTATGAGGGAAAACATATAAACATAAAAGAAATAATGACTTAGTACTAGCACTAACATCATTCAAGCAGATTTGGATAAGGAGTATATGGCACATCAACAAATGGGAGGTACCCACTCTTGCATACTTTGCAGACTGGGAGCACAGGCTTTGGAAGTAGTCCAAAAGCCAAAACTGAACCTCACAGCATCTTGCATCCCATCACAGCAAAACCTCACAAATGGATGCTGAGGAGAGAGGTATTCTCCAATGTGACTCATAGGTAGGGTGTGCCAGAGTAGACCTTTTTGTTTCCCCAGAGAATAAGCAGCTCAGAAAGATTTGCTGCAAGACAGCTGTTTCAGAATTTTGGAAAATAGATGCCTTCTCCATTGTGTGGGCAGGTCTATTTCTTTGTGCTTCCCCTCCAATACCCTGATACTCCTATCCACAGGGTATTGCTTAAGAAAAAGGAGAAGAAGCCAAAAAGCTTCAAATACCCTCCTTTGATTCAGGCAACACTGTTTCTCCCTCTTAGCAAGTATAATGAGTGAGGGGCCAATAGTGTTATCTCAACGAATAGATCTCTTGACACAGAAGAAAGGATCCATACTACATCCACCCCCCCCCCTCCCCACAGAACTCTACAGCTGACAGCATGGATGATTTAGTACTCATCCCATCCATGTACATGTTTTTAGAGGTTATGCTACATATAATGAGGGAGGCTGGGAAACCAAACACAGGAATGTCATGCCTAGCAAGGTACAAGAGATTTTCCTTCTGGTACCTTGTTAGGCAACAGGATGCTAATTCAGCCAGAGCAACTCTGGTTCTCAGCTTCCTGTCAGGCCTCTACAAGGCAGGGTTACCTTATGCCTCTTTGAAGGTTCATGTTTCGGCTATCTTAGCTTCTCTGACTTAAGGACATCACTTATACTGTCTCTTGCCAGGCAAGTAGTTCTTAAAGGGGGCACTCCATCTTAGCCCACCAAATCCATACTGTGGGACCTCAATTATGTATTAGAGAAACACACTCTGGCACAAATTGAACCTGCTGCTTCAGTTTCACAAAAGTACCTCTCCTGGATAACTTTAGTTTTGGTGACTATGGCATCTACTAGAAGAATTTCTGAGCTGTACATCCTAATGTGAAAATAACTATTTTTAATCTTCCACAAGGACATTCACACTGCATAACAGCCCTACTTCCATGCCCAAAGTGGTGACAGGCTATTCAACTCCTCCATCTTCTTTCCAAACCCCTAGATCAAGGGTGACAGCACCTTACATGTTTGGATGTGCATAGACAGCTGTGATTCTATCTAGGCAGAACTGAGGAGCTCATAAAATAAAATCAGCTGTTGGTCACCTTTGCAATGGGTGAGGAGGTGAAACCTATCAATATGCAATCTTTATCAAAATGGCTTACCCATTGTATCACATTTTATTATGCCACACTGTGCTAGGACACACTCTACTAGAACCACAGCAGCCACCACAGCATTCCTCTGAGTTGATACCAGTCAATTTTAGAAGCAGCTACTGGGTCCACTGTCCATACCTTTTCCAAGCATTCCATTTTAAGTTCTGCATCCTGCAAGGGCATGGTTTTCTATGGCCATGCAACAAGGTCTGCTTGCTTAATAACCCAGTTAGGAGCAGATGCTCACTGTTCATTATGTGTGGAGTTTTACTAGAAGTGATGGCTGAAACAATAAATATTATGAAAAGCATAGTGCTGCTGTGCTAATTGCAGATGTTTGAGCATAAGCACTATTGCAGTGCATATTCCCTCATATCACCCCTTCTTTTGCCCTTCATGGGCATCCTGGAGTTAGGGTGGGTACTTTGTTCATGCTGTTTCTTCCACCCTCTCTCTCATTTCTCTCAAAGGCTCCCAGAGAAGCAGACTGTGTGTGTGTGTGGGGGGGGGGGGGTAAGTCTCCTAGGTTAATCTGTGCTCAGGTCCATAAAATAAGTTCTTGTATGCCCAAGAAAGATCAGAAGATGGTATCTATGGATGCCCATCTTATACCACCAATGCCCTAACATCTGTATAGAAGGAAGTCAGTCAAAGCCACAAGGGAGAAGCAAAACCTCTGGAAATCAGGCCAAGCTGGAATCCTAGATGCAATGGCTACAATAGTGAGCGCACTCAAATATCTGGCCAGTGGCTATGCCCCTGTACTAAACCTGACTAATCATTTTTCTACTTTTTCTACTCATAACAGGCACTGCCTATCCACTACTTCCCTACAACTAGTTCTACTTTCCTTACTTGCCACATTACCTTTTTCCTATTCCTTACCCTTCTTTTCATCCCCTGAGCTTACTCATAGTGTGACAACTATTTATCAATATAATTACACAACATGACTCTTTTATTGTTACTTTCTGTATTCTACCTGTAATTTTCACTGTACCTGCCTATTGCACTGCAAAGTATTTCTGCCCTCTCTGTAATTTTTGCATTGTACCTGCCTTTGGCACTGTGAAGTATTTCTGTCCTCTTTGATTTTTTCTGGGTTAACTTCAAATGTTCTTTGTAAATATAAATGTAATTATTTCCTCTTATCCCAGACCTTATCTCCCAGACTATAGTATATTATTATACTTGTATTTTTTGTATTGTACCTGAATTTTGAAATGGGAGGTATTTAGACCTCTATGATAATTCTGTATTAACCTGTAACATAATTGTATGTAAAAATGCTTTTTTTGTTATTTTTTGCAAGGAGCTTATCTCCCCGGGCCTCTACTGAAAATGGACATGTATCCAGTTAGACTAGCCCGGTCAACAAATGTAAAATAAATAAATATCTACAATTATGATACATTATTAACAAAACTGCTTTTTTATATTACTAAGCTACAAGCATTTGCTGAATTATGTTTGCCTCTATAGTGTATATTTTTGTCTCAAAGGGAAGAGTTAACAGAAGCGGGAGTTTTTGCATGGCTGGGAGTTTTAAACTGAGGTTGTAATTTTACTGCAGATGAAGATGACTTGCATAGAACTTCAGTAGTGAACAGCTGCAAATAAATTACCTTTTTTTTATTTTTTGAGTTGATAGCATATTTGTCTGACAATGGTCTTTAATGTTTGATTGTTATTACACATAAACAATGTGTTTTTTTTGAACTGCCAGAAAACCAGGCAGTTGTTGATATGCTGCACATGTTTTAAAAGATTAGGAGACCGTTTTTAATTCATAACAAGAGCATTACATGCCAGTGATGATACACAGCTATTCTTTGTTTATTACTGTACATTAATGAATAACTACTAATCTTTGTTTAATATTCTGCAAAGTAATGTATAATTATCTGATAGTAATAACTATATTTTCATGTTAGCTATCATTTCTCAGACTGGGTAGCCACGGTAAAAACCTTGTAGAGGCCAATAACAGTATATGCAGTGTCAGTGTGTCATTTGTGAACATCCCAGCAAACTTACAGTGATACAGTTATGAAGCCATTTATGTCCTATATTACTATTATTTCACTGTGTTAGCAAAAATAATCATGTCATTAAGAAAATATATTGCTATGATGAAAACAGAAGAAACCTGGAAGCCAAATATGCCATTAACTTTGGTTCTCAGCAGCACTCTGGTCTGAGTGACTGGTTACTTTCACATTTAGCCAGCTACTTTATTTTTCAAATAGGTTTTTAAACTTATTACATGTATAACATTCCCATTTTTATTTCTTCTCTTCTTACTGATGTTCTTTTCAGTCCTACTGTCCTTTCTGAACTGTGAGAATTAGGTCAGTCTAACAATTCGTACAGATCATCCTGCATTGTCGCAGCTATTATCTCATTGTTTTCCATTATTCTCTCTTCCTCTTTTCACACGACTTATCTCCCAACTGTCTCTCTCTCTCTCTCTCTCTCTCTCTCTCTGTTACACACACAAACACACACACACACACACACACACACACACACACACACACACACACACACACACACACACACTTTATTTTGTTTTTCTGCTTTCCTTTTCCATTAAATAGGTTCATAGGTTCATACTAGGCTATCTGCCCTAGGGCATTTATAAGCCTAGCCAGAGTGTGTTTGGCTTTCGCCACCCATTTTAAATTAATTTTGCTATGCCTTTTTTGAGGTTAGTATACTGTGCCTCTAACAGTGACACAGAAGTGATAGCCGGGGTAAACCTACGATCTCCCATCCACTCATCAAGATTCCTCTTGAAGAGAGTCAATGTGGGACTCTGCCTAACCTGGACTGGGATTTTATTCCAGGGTGAAGGGAGCCTCTGGGTTATGAATCTGTCCCTCCAACATGTCCTATTTATTTCAGTGCTGAGGTTCAAGTCTCTCGAGCGCGTAGCTCGATGGGATTTGGATTTTCTGAGGTGCAGCATGTCCATTAATTCGAGGTTGGACATGGCTTTATACGTCAGGCACAGATCGCCTCTGAGCAGGCGGTATGCCACTGAGTAGAGCTGGAGTTTCTTTAACCGGGCAGCATATGGCATCTGTTTGAGCCCTTTGATCCTCTTGGTGAGGTACTTTTGGGGTCTTTCCAGTTGCTGCAGGTGTCTGGTAAAGTACATCCCAAAAGGGGCATTGTACTCAATTATGGGCCTGATGAGGGATGAGTAAAGAGGCACGATGACCTCCTGATCTAGATGTGAATCCCTTCATGATTAGGTGGGCTATATAAAATGTTTTTCTAACCACTTTGGCCACGTGGTTGTCAAATGAGAGATTGCTATCAACTTGGGTCCCCAGGTCCCTAATGACTTCTTCTGTACTTAATGGATTACCACCTATGTGGTAATTTGTGGGCACTTTGTTTTTGCCAAAGGGGATGACTATACACTTTTTGGCGTTTAGCTTGAGGCCATGGCTCTGGCACCAGTTGTCTGTTTCTATGAGGCCCTTTTGGAGGATGCTTGTGTCGGCTGGAGAGTTGATTATGGTGCCCAGTCTGCGAACTTGGTCAGCCACAGTCCTTCCGTGTTGGCCTGTACCACCGAGAAATATATAACCGAACAAGAGAGGTCCCAGGACTGAGCCTTGTGCGACGCCACTTGTACTGGTTTGGAGTCTGACATGGTTCCAGCAATTCTAACCATGTGGGTTCTGTCCTTGAGCCAGTTTGCAACCCATCTAGTGACATAGGGGTTTATATTTAAGCTGGTGAGCTTATCTATAATGCCCAAGTGGGGTATTGTATTGAAGGCTTTTGCGAGGTCCAGGTAGGCTGTGTGGACCACCTTCCCCTCGTCAATGGCCTTGGTGACTGTTTCAAAGAAATCGACCAGGTTTAAGAGGCAGGATCTGCCCTTAACAAAGCCAAACTGGGTAGGATCCAGTGTCTGTAGGTCCCCAATATCTTTATTTATGAGGTCCATGATGATCCTTTCCATAGCTTTGCAGACCAAGCTAGTCAGGCTTATGGGGCGATAGTTTCCAGGATCCGTTGAGGCACCACCTTTGTGGAGAGGGACCACTGTTGCTGTACGCCACTCTTTGGGTACATATCCTGTAGTAAGGCTAAGATTGAACAGTAGTTTTATGTTTGGGTTTAGCTCTTCTTGGAGTTCATGTAGGCCGCAGCCGGGACACCATCTGGTCCCATTGATGCTGTGTTTTTTGCTTTGGAGAGGGCTCTTACCTGAGCATCTGAGATGTCAGTGGGGCAGCACTCTGTTGGGATAGATATTTGCCCTTTTGGTGGGGAGGGGGGGGAGTTTGCACTGAACCTGTCAGCTAGGATGTTGGCAATGTCTGTGGGCTCGGTGTATTTTTTGTCATTTTGGACTAATTCTGAGCATATGTGGGAATTCCCACCCAGGTTCCTAACATAACTAAAGAAAGCCTTGTGATTATCCTTAGTGTCCTGTGCAATTTTTCTCTCGAAGCTGGCCTTAGACGATTTTATGAGTGCCCGTAGTTTTTTGCTAATACTGATCAGAGATGCCTTCCCTTTTTGAGATTGTGCTGTATCATGTAGTAGCTTCCTCCTTCTATTGTATAGTTTGTTTATGGCTGGGGTCCACCAGACAGGATGTCTGCCTTTGGAGGATTGGGTCTTGGTTTTATTTGGGATTGCATGATCCATGCATTCCTGAAGGTGTTCATAGAATGCGTTTATAAAGGATTCTGCGGTCTGGGCCATATTTTCCACAGGCCCGGGGGCTTTGAAGGATTTCGCCTCGGTTTTGAGGCATGTGAAATTTGCTTTAGAGAAGTTTTTCACTGTGGTTTTCTGGGCAGGGGGTGGGGTCGGGATGTGAATATCCAGTGAGATTAGTTTATGGTCTGATCTTACCAGTGAGGGATACACTTCTGGTCTGGAGCATAGTGTCCCCATGTTGGTGATGATCAGGTCCAGTATGTTTTCCCCTCTTGTGGGAGTGGTAACAAGTTGTTCCATAGCATTTGAGTTTATAAATTCTAGGAAACTTTGGGCTAGGGTGTTGGAGCTAGAGTAATGCTCCCAGTCTATGTTTGGGTAATTGAAGTCGCCCAATATAATGGTGGTTGGAGAGACCTTCATATTTTCCAGTATTCTCAGGAAGGCCAAGTGGGGTTCCTGTGTTTGGGAGGGTGGTCTGTAGCAGGCTATAAACTGGAAGGCAGTTTTACCCACAGTTAGTTGCACATGGATAATCTCTGATGCTTCGTGCTGTGCCACCAACCTGGAGGTGTGGGTATCTTTGATGAATATTGATACTCCCCCTCCTTTTGTGGTTCTGTCCAAGTTTTGGGGCCAAAAAGCATGGTATGAGGTATAACCTGATAGTGCTGGGGTGCTCTCGGGAGCCTTGAACCAGGTTTCTGTTACTGCACAAATATCGATGTTCTCCATGCTAAGGAGAGTTTCAAGTGCGTGCATCTTGAGGTTTAGACTTCTGGCATTGAGTAGCATTACTCTTAGTTTCTTATCCCTTGTGATACTTATGGAGGTGGTTTTGTCTTTTGAGCCTTGCCTAAAAAAGGCACTATGGGGGTAGCAAGAGCCTTTGCCAATATCCGAAAGCCCAGGGGTGGCAGGTGCAAGCCGTCCCTAGCGAAGCATCGTGGCTTGTCGAGCATGTCATCCCAGGCTGACAGGCATTGGATCCCCTTTGAATGACACCAACACTTAAGCCAATTGTTGAAATTGATAATCTTGTCTTCATATTGTGGCATCATTCTTGGTGAGGGTAAGATGCTACTCAAGGTCAGGGTCATACCGGCCTGGGCTACATGCTCAGAGAGCTCCTCTATGTCTCTTTTCATGTAGTCCAGGGAGGTGCGTCTCAGGTCATTCACACCAGCATGGACAATGACTGAGTCATATTTGTACTTGCCTTAGAGTGACCTGAGTGCTTGTGTTATGTGGCGGATCCTAGCGCCCGACAGGCAGCTCACCGTGACCTTCTCCTTGTTCAGCCTGGTGAGCGGGACGTCAGTGTGCCTGACGATAGAGTCACCTATTACAAGTGTATCAGGTGTGTTGTTTAGCCTTAAGGGCTGTGACTGTTCAGCACACTGGCTTTGTGAGCTATGTGTTGCACGTGTTTTGTTTTGGGGTAGCGGTTGCTTGGGTGTCTGCTTTGGAGGTTTCTGTTGCTTAGGCAGATTTTTATTTAGAGCCTCCGAGTATGTTTTTGTGTGTTTATGTGTTTGGTTTGTTGTCGTGGTAGGTCTATGTGAGACTGGAATTGTAGTGAGTGTGGTTTCCTTCTCCTCCTGACTGGTTACGCCAGTACTGAGTTGAGAGAGCTTAGCCTCCAGTTTGGCTATATGGTTGCATCTCTCACATGTGTTGGAATTTGTTGGGAGGTTGAGAGGGTTGTCTGTGTACATGAGGCAGTTGTAACATTGCCTCAAGATTCCCAGATTCACCAGCTGGACCAGAGAGGAGATTGACAACAGACCTTTGGACATGCTAGAATAGTATTGGGAATTCCTTTATAATTGAAAAAAAGGGCCAATGGGGAACAAGGTACTCAAGGGGAGTTTGTGAGGGTGTAGTGCTTTTAATTTTTTAGAGCTGACTTATATAATTGCTTTAGTGAGCAAGAGCCAGGTAGATTAAATGCAATGTGCTACAGGTAACTTAAATGCAAAAATGACAAACAGTAACTTTCTTTCAAGTGAGACAAGGAAATAAGTACAGTAAGCAATGCAGATATCACTAGGGATCCACAGAAGTGCTAAAAGGCCACGTTTTAGGTGGAATTAGCGTTTCAGGGAAATAAACAAACAACAAGCATACAAATAAAGCTAGATTCAGCAGGCCTGGATCTAGTCTATGCTACAGCAAACAAGGTGTACCAATTTCAGTAAGAAACAGTTAGAATATGCAGGCACTATAAGCCTCTAACCAGAAATTCCCTGCTCAGAAGGGCAGAGTCCAGCCTCTCCTCCCACAAGAGTGCAGACCGCAGTCCTTCTTAATGTAAAATTATTGCTGAATGTAAACTTTTGACATGGGTTCTTTCCTCATAATAATCTGAAATTGTTATATTCCCAAAGTCAGCCACCTATATACACATCTGATATGTGATTGTGAGGAAAGTGAAAAAAATAATGATCACAGCAATGCATTCCAATTTGTTGATCCTACAAAGTAGACTGCCCTTACACATAATATAGTAACCATCTTTGTATACATCTGAGGTCTGTGAAAATAGTAAAAAAAAAAAAAATAAATAAAACAATGACCACATTGTCACCACCCCCAACACAAGCTATAATGACCTCCTGTGCACACCTCCAATGTTTGAGTGAAATGAAAAGAACAGAAGTAATGACTACACTATCCTCACCCCCAACACAAGATACAGCAACCTTCTGTACACATCTCTGAGTTGGGCTGGTTTTAGAATGGGTGTGACTGAGGACAGAGGCCACCACTAAGCCTATGTCAAAATCCATTTATACAGTATGGGGTGTGGGGGCCGCCATACTCCCTTAGACGCTCTAAGGAACTGAATATTCTTTGATGTATTTTATGCTTTAAAATGTGTGTGTGCACCACATTCATCTCCAGGGAAATTGGAGGAAAGTCAGTTCACCTACTTCATTTCTGTGAGGTGTAGGAGAAAACCAGAGCTCATGGCTAGATTCACACAGAAATGGGGAGGGCCTGCAGATTCCACATAAAAAAGCCACAGCCACATCATTAATTACTTGTTAACTGCATGTTTTACTTCTACCCAGGAGAGTTATATTTGGGCCTGGCATTGTTGTATGTGTGCACAAATAAAAATCAGTGATATTTTTACACACACACACACACACACACACACACACACACACACACACACACACACACACACACACACACACACACACACACACTACCACCACCACCACCACCACCACCACATTCACCTCCAGGGAAATTGGAGGAAAGCCAGTTCACCTACTTCATTTCTGTGAGGTATAGGAGAAAACCAGAGCTCATGGCTAGACTCACACAGAAATGGGGAGGGCATGCAGATTCCACATAAAAAAAGTCATGGCCAAGAACTCAACCAGAGCAATGCAGAGTTAAATGGCAATGTTACTCACTGGACTGCTGTGGCAATGAGCAGTTGCTTTCACACACATTCTCTTCCTGTCAAACGACCAAAGATAGACACTTATGTATAAAGTCTGTGTTTGTGATGGCAAGTGAACAAAATTATGGCCAACTCGTTACTCTTAAATAAACCGCAACCATGTCCCCCTCACACACACAAGCATAATGGCAGAGCTGATGATGTTTGTGATTGTGACAGAAAGTGAGAGAAATTATAGCAAGCTTGCTCTCTCCACACACACACACACACGCGCGCGCACGCACGCACACACACACACATACACACACACACACACACGCACACACACACGCATACACACACACATGCGCGCACACGTACACACGCATACATACACACACACACACACAGATACACACACACACGCGTGCACGCACACACACATACACACACACGCATACACACATGCGCACACACATACACGCACACGTACACACACATACATACACACACACACACACACACACACACACACACACACGCATACAAAATCATAAGCAATAACAAAACCAGTTTTACACTACTTACAGTAAATAGTAGTACATTGTGCAACAGAGTATTGCTATAATTATTGTTAAGCAGTCATCAGGAGTGATACATATTTGTCAGAATCTTCCTAATTTTGCCTCATATTTTTGCCTAGCCCCTTGTAAAAACTTTGATTTGCTGGTAAATCATTCAGGATTACAGACAGATTATGATGCTAGTTTCATAATCCCGACTGCCAAAAAAAATGCATGTTGATCCAAAACAAATTATTCGGTTAGAGTAATACTTAAAACGTGTTCCTGGTTTTGAATATTTATTCTGCCATTATTTCTGGCTTTGTTCTCTTGAGTAGAACTTGACAGGTATGATATCTAGTATCCTACCAGTATTTGTAAAACTCCCTGAAAAACAAAACACTGACATCTGTCACTCTGGGATGCAAATCTTTACTGCTTACCTTACTCGTGTTCATTCTGTGATTACAATCTTTATCCTAACACTGTCTTATCACATCCTTGTTTAGGATGCAGCATGTAACTGAAGAATGAATGATTTTTTTTCTCCTCATTTTCTGCCAATCAGCAGTAGCCTTTGCAGGGTCCATTCACAGCCAAGGATGATTAGGAGATCCCTGAAGCTGTGGGTGTCATGGGTACTTATAGCTGCCAGCTATGACATTAGTTTTAATGGAAGCAGAATTTGACTAAGTCAAGGGCACAGTTTAAAGATAAGTGATGCCAATCCTTAGGCTTCTTCACCCTAAGGGTTATTATTACCCAGATAATTAATTAAGTACAGACAATTGCTGTACAAGCTTTTTTGGTTTGACAAGCATGTAATAAAATATTAAAATAAGATAATTTTTTGTAGGGTGGAGGCAAGGACTGCAGGGTTCACTGGTGCCTAAAACTGACTATGCCCATTTTCGGTTCATCTGAGGACATAGAACAAAACAGAACAAAAAAAAAATAGACAATACAGAAAATGTGTCATAACAGCATCCCAATATATAAACAGCAAATATTTCTTTGTAAATAATATAGTTTATAGTCAAATAAATTTGTACATTGCCCAAGCAGAATGCTGGATAAGATCATTTGAAGTTTTTTTATAATATAACGAAAACAAGAAGGAGCCTAATAAGTGACTGTGGAGTCTGAAGGCATGGATTTGATATAATGTGATTTAGGATGTAATATACATAGGAGTGTGGGAAAGATGTGTTTTTCTGAGAGGTTGTGATTCAAGTTACGTATCAAGTTTTATAATATTTACAAGTTGTGTATTTGAATAAGATGTTTTTTAATCTTGTTCCTGAATGTGTGGTAGTAGGGAATTAATTTTAGGTATGTAAGAAGAGACTTCCACGTTTCTAGTCCCAGCACAGAAAATGTGTACTCAATGCAGTCTAATCAAGTTTTGGGGGTTGGAGGGAAGTTATGGCAGGTGGGAGCAACTCTGGGTTATAATTAGAGTCATACTCTGATAGGCAGTGGGCAAACAATGGGAAGGACTCTGGACTGAGTGATACAAATATCAGGGATCCTAGTACCAGCTTTAGTTGATGATTTACAGGGAGACATTTTGTCTTTGGGATTACTTGGATGTGGTGGTCTATTTTGGGGGTTAAGTTACTACATCTATATATGTTATTAGTTGTATTTGTTGTGAGATTTTTTTTGGAATCAGAAGCAAATAGGAGGAATCCATACTCAATCTGGGCAAAGAGAATCCTTTGCCAAATGCAGTCTTATCTTTTGGAGATAGAAAATGCAGCATCTTCTGAATGGCAAAATTGTTGTTGAAAACAACTTTACAATAAGTCAGATGCACCTAGATTTTAATATGGCTACTAATATTATTATAATATTGCCTCTGCAGTAGTGGAGGTTTATAACAGTCAGTGAGAAAGTCTTACAGTTTAATCTTACATTTTTAGTTATATCTCATATATTTTCTGAATGCTGGAAGTTTATTTCAGCTAACTGAAACTGCCTTAGCTGTAGCCCACACTTGGCTGTATCACTGTCTGCATCTTTTCATTTAAATCTGACCACAAATCACTCATCTTCTCTATTAGGCCTAGTGGTGCCATCCAACCACCAAATGAGGCTGTCTTTACGTACCTTTCCCAGGGCAAACCTACTTCAAGTTGTGGAAGACCTACTCAAAATTCTCAGCAATCTGCCTCAAAATATATTCAGCTGAAAAGGCTTGCACATTCAGCCTGATTTTCACCAGCACATGAACAGCTGCATAGAAAAGTCAGTACCCATCTGCCATAAATATAATGGTAAATTCAGGATTAAACCTCTCTGGTGGAAGTCCATATTAATAAAATGTATAACAAAAAAGATAAATAGTAAAATGCTATAAGAAATCCCCATCCCCCCACCTGAATACAACACTAAAACATGCCAGCAAGGAACATAAGAGCACTATTAGAAAACATAATGCAGAAAATGAGCTTAAGCTCACTGCAGATATCAAAGAGGACTACTTATACTTCATTTATATCAGGAAATTAAAGAATAATGTCCAAAAAGCAGAGTTCATCCATACTAATAACACACATTCTGATCCCAATGATATAGCCAATATATTAGCAAACAAATTTAATGCATACTTTACCCCGCCTACCAACATTGTCACCCTAACTATCCCTGGAAATGTAGTTTTCCTTGAGGTCACCTTATAACAAGTTTTAGAATTCATGCCAAAGGCTAAATATAATATTACCATGGGACAGCCAATATACAAGGCTGCATTTTCATTGGTGCCAAATATGCACTAAGTCTCTATTTAAACTATTCATCCTCAGCCTGTCCACATGGTTTGTGCCTGATGTCTAGAAAGCCACGACTGTGACTCTTCTACACAAGGGTGTCCCCTCTACAGACCAAGATGGGTACTCCCATCCCCCCTTGCCAGCACCTCAGTGTAGAACTTAAGGGTGTCCTGGGGTCATGCCATTGACTGCTTCCACAGGCAGATCTTTTCATTTATGATCATTTATGACCTACTCCTTGGTATCCCCTCCTCTGAGTGTGTCTATTATATCCAAGAGCTACTCCACTCTGTGGCGTATGCCTCTCCACAAGGAATACCTAGATGAATGCCCCCCCCCCCAGATGGGTACTCCCATCCCTCCTTGCCAGCACCTCAGATGTCCAAGTCACTAATTGAACCAGGGTTGCCTGGGTCACAGTTTGGGCTTTATCCTTCTATGCCACAGTACTGGCTCCCCTGGCCAAGGCTTTTGGTACTATCCCCCATGCTGATATTATTGAAAACAAGATAAGCAGAACATAAACCCCCTACATTTTCCTCTGGATTGCTTATTCACATTGTCCACTGGATTGCAAATTGGCTATCTAAAATATCTCAAGCTGTGAAAGTTGCTAGTACCCTCTAAAATTGTGACTAGTGGAGATCAGTGTTTTCCCCTTTCCTGACTGGAATTTATTTTGCAGACATCCCAGCCAATATCCCAAAACTGTGACTGACTAACTTTGCAAATTACTGCAAGCTGGGAGTGTTATCTGCTCATCCCCTGATAATAAATAACTCTGGCAAGGGCTGGAACATGCACTTATCTGGTGTACCAAAAATAATCGTTAAATGCAAAAAAAGCAGTTCCCATCTCATGTGTTATAAATGATACCCCTCTTCAAACAAGTACCATCATAAAAGGCCTGGGTACTTATGTGAACAACTCCCTCAGTCAGTCATCATGTTTCCATCATAGTCAGGAAATCCTTCTATCTGGTCTAGCTAATTTCTAAGTGAATATATTCAAGATCCAAAGACATCATCCTACCACTGTACTCTTCCTTTATCAGATCCATCGATGAATACAGTGACCCTTTAGTATGTGTTAATACAAGCATTTCACTCAACTGGAAAGGCCCCAAAGATGTCTAAGAAAATGAAAGGCATTAAAATTCTTTTACCATCTTATGGGTTAGCATGGCTGTCCTTAGACTTAGTATTCTACTAGCTGTACTGAGCTGACCTGGTCTTGATTTTTCAGCCATGAAAGACCCAATCTTATTTGACCTGCTTCTTCATAAAACAAAAACCTGCACTAGGAAATTAAATCCATACAAACAAATAAACAAGACTCTTTGGAAGGATATGTTTTTAACTCAACATATTCCCAACCTGTAGAATAAGTTATCGCTAGGGGTCATATTACTACTTTTGCTACTTTTAGGGCTAGTCTTGACAACTAGATGGATCAGCAAACATTTACACTAGGGTTATCATGTTAGTCCTGCTCAGTTTGGGGTGTGAGTACTGTTAAGTGCTTGTAAACAGTGACAAGGATTTTTAAGTGTGTCTGCATAGAGTTGTACATGGACAGGCCTCTTATGGTCCCTTTATAGTTTTTGCCTGGTACTGTTCCTATGTTCTTATGTAACAAAAAAATCAGCTTAGTTAGGCAGAACCTTGCTGGTTAATTACTTCATGTGAAATATTCCATTCAGTCTGATTAGATGTTTCCTACAGTTCCAAAAGCATGCTGTGCATCAATAGTATATCCAATATTTTTTGTGATTTTTAAGGTTTGTGGTTCAGAAGTTTAAGAATACTTGCTGGGGACACTGTAATTTAAGTAACTATGCATATGATTAATTTGTTTGCTATAACAATACAGAAAACAAGGGATGGAATTACAATATGTGCACTGATTTTCTTACAGAGTTATTCACTGTCATAGCAAAAACCTTCATAAGATTAAGAAGTCTGCTAAAAGCAACAGTTAAGGAAGACCATATACTTGTCAATACTTTTTTTTTATTCTTTTCATCATTATTAAATGAATGACATATTTACTGGATCTGCAAATACATATATGTTTTCTGTTAAAATGTTAAGGTCAGACTTTGTATTGCAAACAACCATTAATTATCCAATAATGGTCCTGATGACATTTCCCACATTCCCTAATTGGATCTTTCACATAAAAAAAGCTTCATGTTGACAAAAGATCATGTTTAAATTGCAGTTGAAATAACAGATAACACTGAAAACTCAAACTGTCTTATAAACTGTGTCATATACACAAAGATATATTAACAGAACTGCATGTGCCAACAGAGACAATGAATTCCCGTGTACTTACGGAAATGAAACACGACATCTGTCTTAATAAAGTAAGACCATTGTTTTAGGTCTGATTGTTAGCTATTATGTAATGCAGACTTACAACATTTGTAAGCCTTCTGAATCCTTCCTTAGGGGAATGGAATGCAAAATCATAGACACATTCGATGAAACTCAGTTCAGACAAGATAGTTGTCATGCCAGCAAGGGGGAAATCAGATGAAGCTGAAAATCGAGATAGAAGGGAAAATAGTAGAACAGTTTAATAGCATCAAGTATCTGGGAAGGGTGTTTGAGGCAAAAGTAATTTTGAATGATGAGGTCAATGCTAGAATCAGAAGTGCTGCATACAATTGGCACAGAGTGTCAAGAGTAATGAGTGACAGAAGAATGCCAAATAAGCTGAAAAGCAAGGCGAACAAAGCAGTGGTAAAACCACATTTCTGTAAGGTACAGAAACCTGGGCAGTGAAAGCAGAGAAGCTGAGGTAGCTAGAGGTGATGGAGCTGAAGGGTGAGAGATGGGTGGTAGGCTGCACATTGTGGAACAGACAAAATGATGACATTAGAGCAGAAACCAAAGTAGCTTTGATTGCAAAGAAGGTCAAAGAGAACAGATTACATGGTTTGAGCACATGTGCAGGAAAGCAGAATGTGATTTGGTGAAGGTGGTTTGAGAGACATAAGAAGAAGCCAAGAGGAAATGTTAATGCCCAGGAAAGAGTTGGATGGCCTGTGTAACAGAAGATCTGTGACAGTTACACATGACTGTTGAAGAAGGTAGTAAAGTGGCACTGAACTGAGAGACAGTTGGCACAACACCATGACTCCATGTAGAAAATGGGAAAAGGGGATTGATAGAAATAATGGTGGTGATGATGGTGATGGTGACGATGACGACAAAGAATCCATTTATGAGCATCAAACAAAAAGGACAGAAGTACTGGGTGAAAGGCAGAATTAAGTTCGAAGTTCAGTCAGTATTCCAGTAACCAGTTTATCGCACTGTCAGTTTGATCTTCTGGTACTGTTACCATCTTCATTGGCCTGACTGCAGTTTTTACTGATTTACTCATGGT
The DNA here is from genome assembly GCF_019279795.1 of Protopterus annectens. NCBI lineage: Eukaryota > Metazoa > Chordata > Ceratodontiformes > Protopteridae > Protopterus > Protopterus annectens. The sequence continues at coordinate 1,411,926,496 of NC_056733.1, forward strand.
TAGTACAATGGACTAAGTCATAGTAACATAGATTCTGTCTGGAAATACCATAGAGGTTAAGCCCACAGCAGGAGTTTCCCAGTGGAAACTCATTTAGCTGGCTCATAAATTCATAAGTGAACTAATCCAGGGTTCAGACCTAAAGGCCATCGAGGAATATTAACTGCTTCAAATCTGGATCATTTGCTAAGTCTCTTACCCATATTACTAAATTCATTTTGAAACTTTCAAGTGTATTAGAAAGCATGACATGTGTTGGAAGCCTGTTCCACATAACTAAGAGAATTTGGGCCAAATATGATCCTCTTAATTTAGAACAATTAAAATGAATAACAAAGTTTACATTCTTGTGTTTGTAGTTACCTTTAATTATGCATCCTTCTTATAGTTTATTTTTAAACCTATGTTTACTATGACCAAAAAAATAATACTTACTATAGAACTCTGGCCTTCTCGATGCTACCTGGTCAACCCACTCTGCCAGCTGGTCGGGCCTAAGCTTCTGTGGGTCATTGTACTTGTGTAGGTACTGCAGGCCAGATTGGATGATCCCTGTCAAGGATGATACCTGCTCACCCAACCCTCTGCCAGATGTCAATTTTTTTCCAGTCAGACCCTTAAACACATGCCTGGATCTTATCTGGGTATAAATCATTCAGAAGTAGAGCATTACTTTGGTCTCTTTATCTGACCAGCTAGGACAGCTGGAAGTACCATGGCATTTAATTTTAGCTGCCAATATAGTTTTCTGATCTCCAGGTCTAGTTCCCACCAACCTCCTCTTATACTGTCGACTACAATGTCCAAAATCCAAAATTTGAACCTATTAGTACCTTTCTAAACTAGACTATGCTTATAAAGGGCATTATTTGTATTGGCTTTATTAATGCATATAGATGTTCATAAATATGCTACACTAGGTATGAACGACAACAGCACTATTGTCTTCCTTCTAAAAAACATGCTGTTACTCTATAAATATTATTCATAACAGAACATATGTTCATATATATATATATATATATATATATATATATATGTTTTTAAGTCAGAATTGATTTTATGTTTTATATTTATTCACAGGATTTACCATTTTCATGCTGGATTCACTTTACTTTGAATTGTTACATGTTTTTTATGCTTTGTACCTTTAAATGCCTCCACACTTAATTATTCTAATTAGTAACAGATTGTTATATAAAGGATTCAGTTACTAGTGGCATTTGTTCTGATGAAGTCTCTTACAGCTTGAGATGAAAGCGCTTAACCTCTCATGTTTTATGTTAATAGTTTTACTTGCCTTCGGATTTTGGATTTTTTGGACACTACTGGTATTTGTATTGGATGTAGCACAGTTGTGTGGGTCAGTTACTTGCTCAGGATGGCTTTTTATGTTTTCTGATAGTCTTGTTTGCACCATCTTTTTGACACACTGCTTTTTGCTTTACAATACTGCAAAGTTATCATTTGTAAATGGAGGATCATTACAGCAGTGGAAATGATTAATGATCATTGCAGCACTGTCTCTGTATACACTGGCACTGTTTAAAACTCTAGTATCTTCTTTTCTACATATGTGTATTATTATTATCCTTCTAACAACAATGTATAATTTTGTACTCTGATGGACTTGTACATTTTTGTAACTATACTGGAGATCTAATTATCATGTAACATTCGTGTTTTTTTTTTCTGATACATTGTGGAGCTTTTCTCCCCGGGCCACCACTGAAAATAGGCTTCTTGACACTCCTGGTAAACAAATGTTATAAATAAATAAATTGAGAAAATCATTTTCTTTGGTGTCACTTAGTGATTGTGCATTGTATATGATAGAAATGCAGTGATTTAATTGTGAAGTACTGAAATGGCAAGGATCTTTTCTTGGCTCAACATGCACGTGTTTTGGAGAGATTTCTGAATTCCACTGCTGATAAAAAATGATAGTATTATGATTACAAGAAAGGGGAAGGGGCTAGGGGAAGGCGGTATCTGTTGACAAAGTGCTTACCTTATTATTGTGAATGTGTTCATGTTAGTGCAAACATTTCTTCAGCACAACTTTAATTGGGTTCACTAAGACTATGCCTGTCTGTGTCACATAACTTTTTCTGAGGATGGCAGGCATGCTTTCATTGTTGTGTTGTTTGACTGATGATTACATCACAAATTTGTTATGCATGACTGTGGCAAATTTTTTTTATGTGCAGTAATGATGCAAAAACAAGGGATCAAGCCATGAGGAAAACCACATCCTCACGGCAGCCCTTAGGACATATGGCAAACAACTGTGGGGGGGGAGGGGGGGGGTCAAACAAGCTGAGAGGAAAAAAGCCTGGAATCAAGCTAAAATACAAATTAACGTAGTTGATTGAAGGAACTGTGCATTAACACAGTGTAAGAAGATCCCAAATGATATGGTAGGAAGTACTACAGCCAGAGCAAGGCACAATATAAAGGCCTGTACCAGTTTGAGGGGGGGGGGGTTGCTCCAACACTTAGCCCTTTAATGCCAGATGAAGAACACCTCCTCTCCATTTGTGGGGATGACTATAACACAGAAGATGATAGAATTGGAATAATCAGAGGGGGTGTGGATACTGGCTGTTCCCAATGTCTGCAGCAGCAACACGTCTGTTCAGGAAGACTGGTTGTAAAACAGTAAAATATATTTATATAGAGAACTGAATGCTGACATGGAATGACTAAACTAAACACAAGACAATTACTATTAATAGGTGTACCTTCCACATCTGCAGAGAATGACAAATAATGCAGTGTGCATGTGTCCCCCACACCTCCTTACTCAGCATACAGTACTATATACTGCTTCTTTATTGGTGATGTTTTCAAATATTTTTACAGTGTCAGCAGTGAAAACATAGAGTTCCACTATACCAATAAATGTGAAGGATATCAGCAGCAGAATGGCTATTAAAGACAGTGGTGATGATGATAAAAATTATATTTATGATGCAGTCTGAGGAAGGTGCTATGCAGTCCCCAAGTTTAATGGCAGGATCTCATACCCCAAAACATGTTAGTAATTCTGCAGGACGTGACAGTGCATCAGAAAGTCAAGGACATGCTGACATTACACTCACAATGAAATCTAAGTTGGCATGATGGTTAAGGTCAGCAAATGGACTCCAAGGAAGCAACCAGCTTGCAAAAAATACCACGAGTTTACCTAGGTTTCGTCTTTAATCAGACTTCTTCAGAACACAACTGATACAAATAATAAAAACCAACCTTTTATACATACTTAAGAATGACATCATCAGATAATCAATTAATCAATTGAATAATTACTGTGAAGGCCAGCATTCAAAATAAAAGCAGCAATACAAACACTACTAAAAAAGTATGTACAATTACATAAGTAAGAAGCAGCCCATAATGAAACGTCTAACACAAAAACAGTCATCTAATCATTAAAAATTAATGATATTAGTATAAAAAATGAAAAATACATAAAAAAATAAAAAAAACATTAGAAACTTGAATAAACATCCCAATAAATCAGTTGTTACATAATCATGTAGTTTAAATATATAATCATGAAGATTAAATATATAATTGTTGCCCCTAAATAACATTCAACCTAAAATATTCTTATTTAGGGGCAACAATTATATATTTAGGCTTCATGATTATATATTTAAATTACATGATTATGTAACAACTGATTTATTGGGATGTTTATTCAAGTTTCTAATGTTTTTTATTTTTTTTATGTATTTTTCATTTTTTATACTAATATCATTAATTTTTAATTTTTAATAATTTTTAATGATTAGATGACTGTTTTTGTGTTAGACGTTTCATTATGGGCTGCTTCTTACTTATGTAATTGTACATACCTTTTTAGTAGTGTTTGTATTGCTGCTTTTATTCTGAATGCTGGCCTTCACAGTAATTATTATGTTTTTTTTTCAGTTCTGGTTGCCTTTTTCAGTATGGAGAGTGATGATGGTTAAGGTGTTTACCTTATAAACTCAAGGTGCATGGTTTGATTTTCAAATGAGTTAAATTGACTAGGCTTAAAATGACCCACAGAGCAGCTAGCCTAGTACTAACCTAACCTAAACTTGTACAGGAAGAATATCCTGGCATGTCTACACCAGTATCCCCAGGCAAAGACTTTCAGAATGTTGTTTTTCTTTCGGCTTTTCCCAGTTAGGGTTCGCCACAGCGGAACTCCGGTCCGCTAATGACTGGCAGTCGATTTTTATGGTGCCGAGGTGCCAGCCTGATGCCCAACCTTCAACGAAGGCACACCCATTCACACATGTCTTTTGAATGCTACTCGACCACGGGGAGGACATGTAGACCCCACACAGAAGGCGCTCCAGCCAAGAATCGAACAGGAGAACCTCTTGCTGTGAGGCAACAACGCTATCGCTGCACCACCATGGCTTCTATTCAGAGGTTACAGTGCCTTTAGTGACACCTTTACTAAGGACGCCAGGCACAGGAATTTGTCAGAGCCACCCCATGAGACAAAAAATGCATTGGCTGCCCAGCAGCAAATGTGTCATAACATTGTTAGGACTCAGAGCACTGCCACAGAGAGTCAGCTGGAAATGGTCAGAGTCCTCTTATGACATACATGAGGATTTCCAGAATACATGGCAATGGCACTGAGTATTGATAATGCCATGATCACACTGATGCGTAGTACGGTGGCACACCAAGCATCCATGCCCACTTCCATTTGTACACTAGTTAGAACTTACCAGACTCAAGTAGGAGTCAGTATAAGGAGAGGAAGAGGATGGAGTATTGTATGGACATGTGAGGGCAGATCACATAAGACTACAAATGCTTCACAAGAAAGTGTTGTAATTACCAAGTATACACACCTAAACAGGTGAAGGAAGTGGTTGGGACATGAAGTAAGTCCATATTTATAGAAAAACAATAAAAAAGAACACCTGAGTAAGTGCTTTCAGTCATGTGATCAAACCCACTAATAAAATAAATGCATATTTAAAACCATCTTAAAACGATCTTATAGTCAAATCAACCAAATACAAAATACACACTCTTGAAACATATACAGATTTTTAAAAAATTATACAATTCCTTGAACCAAATAGGAATTTAATCTTAATAGACTTGCGAAAGAAAATTGTTCATTCAGCCCAGGAAATACCGTAGCATTGAGTTTTAACTGACAAATAATTTCCCTCTGCTCAGTGAAATCACACCAGGGTCCAGTCTTTCAAGAGTGTGCATTTTGTATTTGGTTGCTTTGACTATAAGATCATTTTAAGATGGTTTAAAATATGCATTTATTTGATTAGTGGCTTTGATCACATGACTTATATGGAGGGGTATTTAAATTTTATGACAGTGTTTTTGTGATGATGTGAGGTATTGCCAGCTATGCCAGGAGAACTAGGCAGAGGATGTGTAACATGTGCCAGCATAGCTAGCTGGAGTTTTGCAAATAATTATATGTCATTTGTATATCAAACTGATTTGTACAGGTGCTTGTACTGAAAATGTATTTGTAAATATGCTTGTGTTAAAAAATGCACCAACAGTGGGTCCTGCTGGACAGAAAAAATATATACCTATATGTCAGACTATATGGTAACTATTGAATTGAATGCATGTAATAGAGGATACTGGATGAGAAGAGGTTAATCTCAGTCTAGCTATCTTTGAAAAATAGTTTGAAATTAAATTACTTAGTATAAGCCATAAATATTGTATCTCACAGGTCTCAATGCAGCCAGAGACAAAAAAGGCTGTACTAGAAAACCTTCTGTATTGTCCTTAGCAGTGAACTAATTGCTACCCTGGAAGGGTGGAAGTATTGAAATGGTTTTATGGCTTCCAGATGCTATTACACATCCTAGCAAAGCTCTATCTATGTGTATGGTAACACACATGTGCAAGATTCTGGTTCAGTTTTCTAGTAAAGGGGGGTAGTATGGGGACCAGACGTCAGATGACTAAATGTATGTGATGTCATTGTATAATCCAGGACTAAAATGAAGTTTTAATACAAGATGAGACAGAAGTCTCAGAGCAGTCTGTTTCTGAAACCTGACATAGAAGGATCACTCACCCACTTCAACTTGCCTTGCTTTAGTAAGTAACCGGAGAATAGTAATTCCTTAGATCAGTTGAGAAAATATAGTGAGATTAGTCAAGTACTGTTTTTCTTTATCTGCGTGAATCTATTAATCTGTGTTATTTTAATATTTCCTGTGATTGAAACTCTGTCATTTATTGTAAATAGATATTTAATATTTTATGTTCTTTTATTATTTATTATTAAACATGTGTAAACTTTTGGGCTGGTCCTTTAGAGAATATTTTAACCTTTGAGAATACTTATATTTATTTGGTGATGCTGTCACCGTTCCTGAAAGCCTTGCTGTTTGGTCAACATTACCATTTGCATTAGTATTAATTTCACTCAGTATAACTGGGTACCCTTATAAGAGCCTCAGAGTAGCCAGCATTGGAGTGGGAGTGTCTGGTGGCAGTAACTACCTTATAGACTGGGCAGAGAGGCATAGCTAGTAAATCTGTGCCAGCCTTTCCCGTGTGTGTGTGTGTGTGTGTGTGTGTGTGTGTGTGTGTGTGTGTGTGTGTGTGTGTGTGTGAAAATCTCAAAGAGTATGTGTGTCAGCTACTTGGGGCGGGGACACACAGCACTGATTTCACAGAGAAGGTGTTGGATGACTTGGCCTGGACACTGGGCTGAAGACTCAACTCTACAGCTGTGCCAGTGGGGAGTCTTACTGGGGGGCCTGGAAAAGAGATAGGGAAACCCAGACCCCAGAGTGAGTATGTTCACTGTGTGCTCTTAAGGGAAATTGTGCTTGATGCAGACAGTTGCATCTGGAAATACTGTGTGTGTCTGTTTTTGATCCAAGTGAATGTACTCACCGGTGTCAGTGTTGAGGATTCATGCTTCTTGATTACTGGTCTAGAGGAGGGGACGTCACAGTTATAATTGTTGATTCTGAAGAAGTCTATGTTCTAGTCTGATGAAAGTGCTTAATCTGGTGTTTTTTGTTATTGTTTTTCAATAAATATGCAACAGATTTCATGCAGGTCACACCAGTACTAATCTAGACTAGCAGGAGCTCTCATTTGAGGTCCTGGTTCCACAGTACTGTCGGATCAGTGGGTATAGGATCACCTGCACCAAACAGGTCATAGGGTACCACCTATCCCTCTTTATGAGGGACAGCCTCTCTTTGGGCAGTTGTGTTTTGCAAAAAGAAAAAAAAAAAACTAAAAAATGCTAAGTGCCATGAGATTTTAGGACACGCAGTTGCATAAAATAATTATTTTGTATCTGAAACACCTCCATATTATATGAAATAGCATAAGCAACTAAAACTCTACAAGAATAAACTTTTATTCAGCAAAAAAGTTAAGTTCTGTTCTTTGCATTGGCCAGGGGTATGTTTTACCAAGCAGAATTTCATGTTTATGCAAAAAATGTCCCACTTTGAGTATTTGAATAGGTGGCAACCCTAGCAGATGATGACATCAGACCAACTCACCATCCAGCTCTCATGACAGCCTCTCTTCAAAATCACTTGCACCATCATTTAGCCTATCTTTAGGAGATATTTTTGATACATTTGACTTTAACCTACTGTGATTCTCCTTAGACATTTCTGTTACTTACAATTTGACCTTCACACATGTCAATGCTTAACTTGAAGGGACACAAGTTATTGAATGAAGTTAATGGAGGGTACTTAGGGCACTTTCAAACTGTCTGCATTTCATTCCTGTAATGCTACTACGTAAAACTTCATGAAATTGTGGAAAGAATGCTGTATGTCAGAACATAACATTGCAGTCATTAACACCATTAATGTTCTATGCATTACCGCTGCTACAGATGGCAGTTACCAACTGAAAAGTAGTAATGTACATGTATTCAGGCAAACACTATTAAGAAAATTAAAGATTAAAATGAGTATCCTGCTATGTAAACAAACACTGATATCACTTCACTCTCACCACTACACAAATGAAGATGTTTTTGTCTCTGAGGCCACAAATTATTTTGCATGACAAAATTAAATAATCTGATATGCAGTACCTTAACAGACAACATAGTTCAAAATAAGGAAACATTGCTTAATATAAAAAAGAAACAATATGATGCAGTTTTATTCAATTGCAAGATACATTAAGTACTGAAGTCACACTTTTTTATGAATTGTACCACTTCAGGTGATTCAGTATGTGCATACTTAGGTACACCACTTCTCAAGAATGTTTTGTGCAAAATGGTTGGAAATGTGATTATTCCTTACATGATGCCTTACTACATCACTAAACATGCATCAGTGAGCACTCAGCCATGACTTTTACAAACAATATGAGTACCTGCTCTGAAATGGAAAAAAAAAGATTATTTAAATATGAGAAAAAATGTCTGATGAAGAGGGACATTAGACTATGTACCACATAGCATACCCCACATATATCATTACTACATGCATCAATCATATTCTATGTGTATTTTACAAGAAAGGAAAAACTAATCTGAATATCATGGTCCATATAGCTCTAGCCTAGACTCCACCAATTATCTGTGCAGCCATATGCTGTGTGCGAGCCTGCCGCATGGGGTCACTTACTACTGCTGTTGGCTGGTCACCATTATTCAAAGTAGGACTGGAACTGGGAGCTGCAGTGACAGCGTGGGTCACTTCACCACCAGACCAATGCACGATCATGGTGTGCAGAAAGCAACATGCGGTAAACATCCTGCATGCAGTAGGTGGGTCATACTGGAGGGCACCCCTAGACTCATCCAGGCACCTAAGATGATTCTTCAAGAGACCAAAGACCCTCTCAATGATAATTCAGGTCTGGGACAGGGCTGCGCTGTATTTCTCTTCTGCAGCTGCACTTGGATTTCTCAATTGTGTCATGAGCCATGGCTCTAGAGGATATCCACCATCACCTGAAAGAAGAAAAAAAAAGTCAGAGAAAGAGAGAGAGAGAGATAATGGGAGGAGGCAAAACAAATTAAAAGTGATACATATTCTGCAATACATTTTACCATGAATAATTACTTAAATGAAAAAGAAAAACAAATATTTTTCCACTTACAAATAAGATGACCACTGGTCATAGTACTATGCAGGAGGAGGAGGCAATAGAGTGAGCTAGTGTGCCAGATATGAGAATTTTGTGCACTACTAGGATGCTGGGCAGAGACATTGGTGATGCATCCCCATGCATCACACACTACCTGGCAATTGATGGAATGGTAGCCCCTCCTATTGTGGCACTACTCCCACTGAGGACTAGATGGTGCCCTAATTGCAACACAGGTACAATCTATTACACCGAGTATCCCAGGGAAAAGTGTTGCCCCATAAAAGCCTGCATAGTCTGGGCTCGGTCCTGAAGTGAGACCAGGAAATAGATGTACTGATCCACACATGCCAGTAGTACATCTATGAACTGCTAAAGCATCCTCAAGGCAGAGGCCTGTGAGATCCCTATGCCTCCAGTCTGTCTCTGGAAGGTCCCCATTGCAAGTACAGTGAAGGTTTTAAATACCTTAGTATTCACAGGGATAGGAAAGCCATGCATCCCCCAGTGCTCCTGTGAGGGATATATATACTCAGTAAGAGCCTTATAATATCCCTGTCCACTCTGAACCTACCAAGTGTCTCCTGATTATCAAAATTACAGTGAGTTATTCTCTATCTATATCTCTGCTTTTTTGATCAGTGAGTTCCACTGGGCATCAGCGCCTTTGGCTCGGTCAACACAGCAGCTCAAACCTAGATTGCTAGCAGCAAGTGGCAGCATCATTGTGGATTGCAAAGTCGATAAAATAGGAACACCTGCACCTTTTATAATGAAGCTGCAGACGGCATGGAAAAGTGCAAAAATCTGACTATGAACACCAAATAGAAGGAGGAGGGAGAAGGCTCCATTATCATTTTCAGTTTTACATAGTTTCTCATTTGCATCTAATTCTGACTTGATTTCTGTGTTTATTCATGGTCATTGTTTGTTAGTATAAGTAGCCTCTATGAGTCGCGGACAGCACTGACAGCCTTTAAGCAGTCATATTTATTTATTTATTTTATTTATTTATTTTACATTTGATTACTAGGAAAGGCCAACTGGACACAAGTCCTTTTTCAGCGAAGGCCCAGAGAGAAAAGCTACATAATAAACATGAGATTATACAAATACAATAATCAACATTACATTAGGAACTTTCACAGTTACATCATGTGTTAGAGAAAAAAACAAATAAAGTTAATTTTTAATATCTAAACAAGGAAGAGAGTGTAGAATGAAGATACTGGTGTAAAGAACCATTCCTATTATTTAGATGATAGGACCCTGGCCCCTGAGAATGTGATGTCAGGTTAACAAGTTAAGGGATAAGTTATGCAAGATTTGTATATGACTATGAATACCACCATAGTGTCATAAGAAAATGTTCTGTGATGGGAGAATCCTACTAAAAGAACAATGGCAGGATCTTGTGCACCAAGAAGATATATGAGCTCAATGAGTGGGAGAAAGATTATAGAAATTCACAGACGGAGGTAAGAGGCCAAGCATACCATATCAGCATGGTAGTTCTTATAGTCATTATTGGTTATTTTGAGCTGTAACAGCCATTTACAGTGATGAGGGGACATTATTACTGCATGAAATATCGACATGATGAAGAAAACACTTTCTTTCTGTTTTGTGGTATGGTTGCCCTTTAACAATGCAGCAGTCATATGGCCATAATAGAATATAGATTTTCAATAAGATCCAGTTATAAAAAGCTGAAGAGTGACATTCTCAAAGAAAATGAAGAAATGCAGCCAATCTCACTATCATGTTTGCAGAAGAAATCCTTTCTTTACAGCTTGTGTATTTTGTGTCTTGCATTTTAAACAACTGTTGATTAAGTATGTTGCATCTGATTCCTTACATGATCACCACCAGATGTATATATGTCAGACAATGGGGTGTGCTTATAGTGGCCTTTATTGGCAATACAGAAATAAAGTTGTGTGTGGACAAGGCAAAGAATAGTCGTGTACATGTAGCCTCTGGATAAACAGTGATTTCAGTGTAGAGCAGAAGAAAGGACTAAAGTTAGCAGACAGACAGAGATCAACAATTAAAAGAAAATTGCAAGAATTAATTAATAATAAACTAGGTCTACATTTTTCATTCACAAAGAAAGCATATTATGTAAATGCTGTATTATACATAAAGAACTAATAACACAAAAATGTATCACAGACCCTTTTTTAGAGCACATTACATTAAGCAATGCAAAACTAGCAAAGAACTAACAAATTCAAATGAGAAAATGTGAAAAGACCTTCATAATGTTTCAAAGACAGAGAGTTGTGTGTTTATTATAATAAATGATACACTGAGGTAAATAAACTATACCTTGTCCTGTGGTGGTGCTGCGGTAGCGCTGTCGCCTCACAGTAAGACGCTGTCTGGTTCAATTCTCAGTTAAAGCGTCTTCTGCGTGGAGACATGTGTGAATGGGCGTACCTTCGTTGAAGGTTGTGCGTCAGGGCTGGTAACTCGGCACTTAAAAATCTACCAATCATTAGCGGACCGGAGTTCCGCTATGACGACCCCTAACTGGGAAAAGCTGAAAGACACAACACAACAACCTTGTCCTATCACTATCTCACAGTGCACCCCATTCTGTGCTCATCTTCACTTGCAACAATCAGACCCATTCTTCTGCTCTTACTGAGTATGATCTTCTCTTACTTCCTTATGAAAATCACTTAATTCTTCCAGTTTGCAAAAGGCCCAAACCAGAATATGCATGCTTATTAAACTGTACATCATGTGTGCCCATCACTGTTTACTACTTTCTTCCACTAAAAATCTTTCCTGTTACAGAAAGTGATACCTTCCTTTTCACCACTACCCTTTATAAACTTTTGCAATCACATTTCTGTTCCCTTTGCTTGTAGACTTACTGTTCATACTGCTAATCGATCTCTCAGAAATACCCTCCCCCAGCTACATAACTTTAAAAAGACCCCCATTTCTCTTTCTGCAACTGCATAGTCTTTCACAAAGCTTGCCTTGTCAGTAGGCAGCTCTTTCCCCAGAGATTCCTAACCTTCCCAGTGTATAGGTCATTAGAAGATTCCTATGCTCACATCTTTTCTCTTCCACGAAGTGCAAATATTGCCCCCACATCATACCTAAATCTCTCCAGCACGTACTCCCAGATGCAATCACATACTTCCTGTCCCTATTAGATGCAAAAATGTTAAGATTTTCAAGATCCTGTTGATTAATCAAATGCTGTCTTGTTCCTAATCAACTTAATGAATTGTTGAAACTATTTTGAACAGTACTGTCTTTATTTAAAATGAAGAATTATTGCTCCTGAACTTCAAATCCAATTGTATCCTTTGTAATTGCTCTTGAATTCAGATTAATATGCATCCTTTTTCTTCTTCTGTTTATTGTTTTGCCTGATTACACATGTTGTGATTAAAAAGAATGTGAATAGCTCATTTACTCAGTTAACAAGTTTAAATAAAATAAATGATTGTTAGAAGCACGGAGGGTAAAAACACTTTGCAACAAGAAGATTCAGACACGACCTGAAGCAGACTTACAATATCACTGTTACTTAGTAAGGAATTCATAGTATCAGTACCTATGATTATTACTCCCAAATCATTGCAGTGTGCAGTCAGATGCTAGAAAACTACATCCCTCCTTTTTTTAGTGCCATCACCATAGAAACCTCTAAACATATCTCCTGACCTGTGTACATGCTAAGCAACATTATTAAAAGCAGCAAACAAAAACAAAAAAGGCATAAATCTTTAAAAAGTGACAGGAGTGAATAAGGATGGGTTGGGTGCTCGCTCTGCAAATTGTAATTCATGACAGAAGGGTAAGGATGCGGCTTAAGAGACCTAGTTGCTTGTGTCCCAGTCCATGCAGGCTGAGAATTCATCTAGCTAGCATGCACACATGTGTGTGTTTTGAGGAGAGGGTAAGATGAGCAGAAGGATATGTTCTAATTCAAGTAAAATACAAATCATGAATGTGCAAACTTGCAAACAGGATAACTGTATAGATCAATGAGTCCCCATCCATCACATCACCCAGAACGTTAAATCTTTATTTTTAAATTACATTTTTTCCTAGCTTTGTAAAAGTAGTCCATCACAGGATTAAGACTCAGTGAACTGCGTCATGTTTACATTGGTTCCTCAGCAGAAAAACTGAAAGGACCACATGATTAAGAAAGAGTGCTTACTCAGTTTTCACTATACTTCTGAGTCATTGCTGTGGACTGATACAAAGGCCACAATCTGGATCTACAATCAGATTTGGACTGCAATTAAGGATGAATGAATTGGATAAATAAACTCTAAGCAGTATTTGCCTTAGTTGGAATAATGGTTAAGATGTTTACCTTATTGACACAAGGTACAGAGTTCACTTCTCAAATGGAACAATTGGGTAGGCTTAAAATGTCCCACAAGGGTACTTAGCCTACTACTAATCTGTGAAACTATGAATGCAAACATTATTATAGTCTGCTGATAATGTCATTAGCCAAGAGGAAGGAGATTTTGTTTATTTATTTTTATATATATATATATATATATTTTTTTTTTTTGCATGTTGGCTAAAAGGAAAACAGATTCATGAGGTGTACACAGACAAAAACATTAATTAATAACCCAATTAGACATCATATTGCAGATGGAAATTAGCAGCAGCAATAGATCTTGTACGACAGGGGCCCAGAGCAAATGCCTCATTTTTGGTCCCTTAATAACAGCCCTGTGTGCACTTGACATGTCTCAGCCTTTCCCATTACTGTCTTACAGTGCTGTGTGTGATTCAGTTTCATTTATAACCAGTAAAACCTTATCCTTACTCATGATCTGAACTGTTATACTGCCTTTCTCAGTATGCATGGTCTACATAGGTTCCACCTACCAAAATGCATTAGCCTTCTCTTACATAAACTTAAGTTAAAAATCATTATAATTTAGTTGACACATTTCTTTCTGCCAGTCTTGGTTTTATCTGAGAAAATTATAATTTTGCAGAGAGTTTGTATAGCAACGTCAAGTATAAACTAATTAAAATTGCCTTAAAGCCCCTCTGTTTTGTCACTTATGATGATGATGATGCAAAAATGATTCTGGTACCAAAATGTATGGTTCCCCAAGAACATTTTTTCCCAAAATATTTTTATCCATTTTATAACACAATAATTTAACAGTATAGTAACAAGAAAAAGTAAATAAACTATATATAATGTCCATAACAACTAAAAAAGCAATATACATTGGAGAACACTTAATATTTCTCTAACAGATTGGACAATTTTGTCCAAGCAATTAAATGATGAGTTGTGTTGCTAGTCCTTGCTTTTATAGTAGCAATCACATTCTTACAAATGTATCTCACAAGATGAATAAGATGACATTTATGTATCCACTATGACCTGTCATCAGGTTTTACTCTGAATGATACTATATAACCTGTTCCTAATCTATGTAATTCATCTAGTGATTTTTTTTACAGCAAAGGACAAGATATGACCTAATGAGCACATTATCTCTGCAGCAAATAACTGCAAGCAGTTCAAGCTTCAAAATCTTCATGTGTAAACTTACAAAACCAAGCCTTACTCCAGGGAACCTGAAATATGTTTCCGATTGCACCATTTCAATGGTCCAACAGCTCCTAAACTGACACTTTACAATCTTTTAAATATATATATCTGGTTAGATTCTACAATTCCCTTACAGCCAGTATTAATGTGTAGAGCAAACATAAACAAATTACAGTATCATAGTGTGAACAGACTCCTTCTAACTGAAGCCAGATGGAATGCGTAGGTTCACATTGCGACCACAGTACTGGCTCTCCACTATTCATCATTTAGTATTATTAGTTACTAGAATGCTTTCAGTGGTAGAGATGACCACACTCCTGTTAGTATTTCCACTATTTAGTTGCTTAATATTCACCTCTGTCCTCTTATTAGCTTACTTTAGCAATCCCTTCCCATAACCCATGTTTGCTGAATTCTGAAAACAATCTTTGTCTACACTCATGAATTGGCTTCTAGCAGAATTTTTTTTTCAATCTTCAGGCAAAACTTCTGTAACACACTTCTAAACCATCTAAAAATAATCTATGACAGATTAACATTTAAAAACACTACATCTTCACTGCCACATCATTCATGCAACAACACTTCCTTGTAAATACTGTCTGCACATAGTGGTAACTTGTTTATTTTGATTATTTCCATAATAACGACAAAAATACAACATTTTAATTATTTCTTATGACATGTTCATTCTGTTGTACAAAACATTAATTATTTTTTCTGGCATGTTCATTCTGTTCTTTTCCAGTGTTGTATTATAATACACTGTTGCGTGCTGTAAAATCTTTGCTATACTGTAAATCAGTTGTGTTAGTAATACAGAAGCACCGTTTTAGATTTGGTTATGCTATGAAACATTGACTTCTTGAAACCCGACGCTTCAAAAGAAAGAAAGAAAGAACAAAAAATGCCCGAAAACCAGGAGAGTGAAAAAGTCCCTTTTTCTTGTTTTTTGAAGGGAAGCAAGCCCCCCCCACACAAACACGCACACATTTATATACCAACTCCATTGTCGCACCAACTCGAAGAAGGGAGAAATCTCCTTAAAAAGTGAATCATTATGACACTTAGACTATTAAAGTGACAGATGCATTTTCTTTCTTTCTTATTTCTGTTAGAAATCGCACCAGTAATGATTTCCTATGGGGATAAGTGTTCCGCTTTATTGCAGTTCGTCTTTTTTTTCCTGCAAGCTATTGACATGCAATTTCTCCCAGAGATTGTGAATTGACGCCTTTAGTTATATATGTCTAAAATTTAGCTATGTGTACCTTTGCAATGGATAAGCCATTTGCTAGTCTTCAGCACAAGTATTCTGTTTTACCCTATTTTCAGCACAAGTATTCTGTTTATGCTATTTACAGTCCCTGTTATCACTTACACTCAGCAAATGAATCACTGCTTTATCATATGGTACTGTCTGCAACACTGTAATGATTAATCCATATTTATTAAGAAAATCAAATGTAATGATACATATAAAAGTCAAATGTTTTACAATAACAAGAATACAACAAATGTAAACAAGCAATATGATATAAGAAAAATGAAATTAAAATAAATAATGTATCATTTTTGTCATATCACTCATACCCCATTTAGTTATCCAATGTCGTAGTCTGTGAATAAGATAAGGGACTGAATAAAATTTTGAAGTTCTGTAGGCATAGCATATAACTTGCCACAACAAAAATAATGCTGAAACTAGGAAAAAATCTGTCCTTGAGAGTACTGAGCCCAAAATCTACCGTAGTCACCATATAAACATTTTGAAATATTTAGGGGGAACAAATAAGGAACCACAAAATTCTGTTGTACAGCTGTCCAAAAGAGAGTAGCTCTAGGACAATGTAAGAATAGACGTTCAGAGGTTATAATGTCTGTACAATTGGTATGGAAGCATTGTCTATCAGATAAAGGTTTGTAAACATAAGAACCACGTAGAGGCAGTTTATTCAGTGAAGCGTGCCATAAGAAGTCTTTACAACAAGTCACTTTGGAGTGTACAAGGTGCCGCTGTGCTAGACCATGTAGTTGTGAAACAGAGTATGATGAATATCCATCAATAGCAATATAGTCATAAAATTTTGAAATACCAAGCTTTACGTGACAATGATGTCACGTAACATGCAACTTATATTTAAAAATAACAATTTGAATGTCTTTCAACTCTACAGAGGCGAGATCTCTAGATCTCTTTCCTATAAGGCAAGCATCCCAAAAAGCTCTATGAGACTCTAACAATATTGCACAGATTAAAGTAGGGGTATTGGAACGTACATATTTTAAAAGAAAATGCAAATATAATGTGTAAAAAAAGAACAGGTTGTTTGAGGGAGCAACCCCCTTCATGTAGAGATAAATAAAGAATGCCCCCTTTTATGGGATTTAATGCAGTTTTCCAAATAATTGTGAAAAATCTCTTTTAGTAATCGGGCAGTCCATGCTACAGGAAAAAAATGAACTGAAAATAAGTAAATCATTTTGCTTAAAAAGGCACCATTAAGGAGATATACTTTCTTGACATATGAAAGAGGAAAGGTGGCCCAAAAGCGAAGGGAAGCAAAAGCCCGTGTTAAAACTTGTAAGCAATGTTTTGTGACAAACTGTGCGGTTCCAAATGGCACCCCTAAAATTATTAATAATTTCGAAGTGAATTGTAACCCTTGTAATTATTTGAAATTATCAGAGGTCGATGAAATAACAATTGCCTTGGAGAAGTTCAAAGATAAACCAACTAGTTGAAATAGAGGCAATAGTACCAAGAAAAACTGCTGGGTAAAGACATCGAAATTCTCCACAAAATAAGTAATGTCATCAGCTCAGTAAACCAGACGTGGAGCCAACACGGAAGTACAACAAAAGGAATAAGGTGCTAAACTCTGAGTAACACGGAAATGATAAAAAACGGCATTGACCACCAGAGCTAATAAAAAACTACTTAAAGGGCATCCTTGTCGGATGCTGTTTCACATAGGAACTTTTCAACCAATCCAACCATTAACAACTGGGAGTAAAGTGGTATGAGAGTAAATAGACTGAATGCAATTAATAAAATTGGGCCCAAATCCAAAAGCTGAGAAAATATCAAAAAGTGCAGAGTGAGAAATATTATCAAAAGTTTTCTGGAGGTCACATGAAACCATTATAGCTGCTGGGGTGTTTAATACATACTGACTTAAGCCTTTTAATAAGTGAAACAATTCAACAACAGGTCTTCCAGGAACCCCAAACACTCTCACATCCATTAAGACATGAAAAAAAGAACATAAACAGAGTTGAAGGATTTTGCAAAATAACTTATAGTCTGTATTTGAAAGGGCGATGGTCCTCCAATTAGAAAGGGAGGCCCTATCTCCCTTCTTCCAGAGGAAATGCAGAGCTACATGTAACAAAGAAGGAATCATGAAACCTTGTTGGAGCCAAGTGTTAAACATTTCTGCATCCCGTGACTGATATGCTTTGGACAAAAAGGTGTAAAAAATGTGAGGAATGCCGTCTGGACCTGGAACAGAAGCTTTTGGTGCCATTATTTCAAGAGCTTTTTGAAATTCAGAAAGTGAAATGAGGGCATCTAACATTGCTCTATATGAAGCTGGCATAGGAGGTACAGTCCAAGAGTGGTGTGAGGCAGATTTGCCTTGAAACAAGTTAGACAGATATTCATGGACAATGGCCAATATACCAGACTTTATATTAAACAAATCACCAGATCGGGCTCGCAAACAAAACGTGAACGATTCTTTGTGTAACAAACATTTCCCTATATATGGCATAAAATGTTCCCCCTTACCTCGCAGAGAGTGAGCTAAGTTATACAACTTTGTTCTCACCCTTTGCATATTTAAATCGTACAACTGTCGTAGATAATGTAAGGCATTAGGAAAGTCTTGGCATGCTAAAGACTGATATTTATCATATGTTACACTAGTAAAATGTTTTAAACGAACATGAAATGTTTTTACAAACCATGAATATCTAGTCATCAACTTTGCTTTAAAGTCTACCCATCAGGTAGACAGAGAGTCATATAGGTCAAGCAAAGTATCATGGTCATTGCAGAGTTCTTGCAGAATGGACCGCCAGGTGTTATGTTCCAAATAAGAGGAGTTCATCCATGGGAATCCTCGTCCCTTCAAAGCAGCATGGTTAATTCCAAAGGTAAAAATGCAAGGCTTTATGGTCAGAAAAATATACCAAGTGAGAAGTTGCATCAGCACAGGTTAACGAAGGAGAAAACTAGCAATAATCTACCACGGTTTTGACAGAACCTTTGTGATAAGTATAGGCTGATGAGTGGGCTAAATATAAAGAGGCTATGGCCATCGTCTTAAAACATAATTTGACATCCCGCTTTGCCGAGTTTGACCCCTCAGTAAGATGGCAATTGAATTCCCCACAGACTATAGTGGGTACATCCATAAGGAGAAGTGGAAAAGCATCCAAGACATCCTGCACTGCTCTATGACATCAGTGTAGGCATATAAAAAGATAAGACGAACAAAACAGAAATTTATTTTTACATCCACTACAACCAAACGTCCTGGGATGACATGGAGGACATCACGAAACTCCACCAAAGAAGGATGAAACAAAATCAGGATTCCAGAGTGTAAATCCAGGCCTTTCGACCAAATATGACTGTCAGGCCATAGAGTTTCCCACTGTGTTAATGCCTGCTGAGATAAAATGCCAGTGTCTAATAAACAGATGATGGGAGAAGAAAGCTGCTGTACCCAATATGAAATTAGCAATCGTTTCCATAGAGAAAGCATGGAGTTCACATTGCAAAAGTGCACAGTTAAGTCGACCATGGTCATTATGTTTGGACTTCTTTAATTGTTTGGAGTTGTCATGCTTGCAACAACTGCTCTTGGGTCCACTCATTTTTGGGAGGCCGACGTTCTCATTGAGCCTCCTCTGGAACGCCTACTTCCATGTGTTCAGACTCTACATCATCATCTACTGGCAAAAGGTTTGAAACGGCATCTTCAGGTCCTGGAGTAGAAGGTGGAGTGGAATGAGAAAGTAGTCCAGGAGCAGGCGGTGAAGCATCAGGAGGCGTATGCTCCTCAGTGTTGAGAGAAACATGTCCAACTAATGTACCTTTCAGCAATACATGATATATCATTGCTTCATCCTTAAGCAGTACCATAGCTGTGAAAATAAAAAAAATACTGAAAACATGAAGTAGCTTACAGATTAAAAGGCAGAACAACCACAGCTATAAATAAATAAATAAAGAGGCTGTAGCTTACTTTAACACTAAATTCCTAAGTATCCTTGATTCCCATGCTCCAGCACGTACAATAAAATCTAGATCAAACACAGCACCATGGCTCACAAAAGAGACCAAATCTAAAATCAAAGCTAGAAACAGAGCCTGGGCCAGCTGGAGAACAATCAAAGCCCCACTTGACCATCTAAAATATTGTCAACTCAGGAATGACACAAAAAAATCTATTTTACTGGATAAAAAAAGCTTCTACCATAATCTCCTACAAAAACACCAAAACAACCCCCAAAGGTTCTGGGCAGGCTTAAATCAACTACTTCAGCCAGGAGATTCTACCACGCCAACCCCGGCTAACCATACCCATAGTTCCCCAGAGACCACAGCAAGTGCTTATAATAAGTTTTTCACCGAAACAATCCAATCCCTAGCAAATCACCTAACATCCACAAACTTAAACCACACACCTAATTTATCCACAAATCACCCTAAATTTAGCCTCCAACCAATGTCCACTAGTTTTATCAAAATTCTCCTAAAAAAACTAAAACTTACCACCCTCGATGCTGACCTCCTCCCTGCAGAGTACCTACAAATAGCTGCAGATGCCATTGCATATCCCATATCTATCCTTATCAACAGAACCTTATCCAAAAATGCTATCCCCTCCCTTTGGAAAATATCCCATGTCATCCTGCTCCATAAAGGTAGTAGCTCAATAGACATGTCCAACTATAGACCCATTGCCATTCTTTCCCCACTAGCCAAAATAATGGAGAAATGTGTACACAAGCAACTAATGCAATACCTTACACAGAATAACTTACTATCCAACTCCCAGCATGGCTTCAGGCCATACCACAGTACCACCTCAGCCCTCCTTTCCTTTACTAATGCCATAAACAATAACAGAAATGACAACAGGCTAACCTCCGCCCTCTTCCTTGGCTTATCAAAAGCCTTTGACATGGTCAACCATAAACTTCTCATTCTTTCTCTAAAATCCATTTCCCTCAACATGCACACTATCCAGTGGTTCAAGTCCTACCTAACTGGTAGACAACAGGCGGTACTATGGCAGGGCAAACTCTCTAGTCAGCTACCTCTCACACTTAGTGTTCCTCAAGGCTCCATACTAGGCCCACTACTCTTTTCTATTTTTATCAATAATCTTCGCACTGCTATCCCTAAAGCTACCTGTATTCAATATGCAGATGATTTCACTCTCATCTGTTCAGCCACCTCCCCATTCGAACTACAAATCTTAACCCAAAATACATTTAACACTATTGAGAACTGGCTCACCAACCAATGCCTACTACTGAACTCCAATAAAACTAAACTTCTACTCTTCACCCCCACTAGTAGATCTGCCACACTTTCATTCTCTGTCATGTCTAACAATGACACCACTGTCTCCACAGATCAACACACTAAACATCTAGGGGTTATCATAGACAATAATCTCAAATTTGACCTACAGGTCAACAAAACTGTACAGACCATCAATAAGAAGCTTGGATCACTGTATAGAAACAAGACACTCTTAACCACACTGGCTAGGACTGAAATTGCCCGATCACACCTACTCTCTACTCTTTTATATGCTTCACCTGTACTCTCAAACCTCAATAAAACCGAACTAAGTAAGCTGCCCCATACCTACAACCATATTGCCAGATTAGCCACTGGCTCCACCTATAGAACCCATGACTGCCAGAACCTGAAACAACTAGAATGACTAGAACTGCCCAGCTTAATTCAATTCAATCAACTCTTAATAGCGCACAAAGTTCTGTATCACCCTAAAGATACCCCCTCTCTTATAAATATTATTAGGCCATATAGCAACCTGAGATCCCAACAATCAGCCGACAAATTACTGGTCCAAACCCACAAAGCTAATAAATCAGCTGGTGAATCCCTGTTCAGCAACTTTGTTGGCAAAACCTGGAATGCCTTGCCAAACAATATAACTCTACAATCCTCCAAAAGTCTCTTAAAAAAAAAAACTCAAACAATATCTCAAATTGAACTGGCTATGCCCATGTACCAACCCAGATTAAGTTATAAAAATATAGCATAATCAGTAATTATCATAGCATAACTACATCACCATGCTATGTATTCAGTCTTACTTGTAATTGTGTCTGTCCATGAGAACTGTGAGTCCCTACTAGGGAACACTTCTAAACCAATGTACATAAGGTATATTACCAGTTTTTTATATATATTCTAATTGTTTTCTAACTTCTTGTGTAACCTTTTGTATGTTTGACTATGTGGAGCTTTTCTCCCCGGGCCTCCACTGAAAATGGACATGTATCCACTCGGACTATCCTGGTAAACAAATGTAAAATAAAAATAAATAAAATAAAAAAAATAAATACAAAAATGTAGCTCTAATCAAGAAAAGGTGCTGTGCCTTTATCTTAATAAATTATATACTAGGGTGAGAATGCCATATTTTTTAATTTGCCCATACTTTTGTAATATTTGCAATTACAGCTGCATTATGCTACCAACTAATCCGCTGCTTTTTCTCAGAGAATACATTTATATTATTCTTTTATTACCTAATGTTAAACTGGCAGATGATGTTTCATTCTTATTTCTGTTAATCACAGTCATATTCTAAAATGACTTAAGATCACAGCTTTATACATTTACATTTGCCAACTGTGCCTTATGTCTAGTCCACATACCCAGTAAACTACTAATTCAATTAACAAAGGCTATCTATGCCCATAGCCCATCCCTTGTATATTACTTATAGTCAGCTTGTCAGGTGAACTTTGAATGATTCAGCA
Source organism: Protopterus annectens (assembly GCF_019279795.1). NCBI lineage: Eukaryota > Metazoa > Chordata > Ceratodontiformes > Protopteridae > Protopterus > Protopterus annectens. The sequence continues at coordinate 1,411,949,210 of NC_056733.1, forward strand.
TGCTAACCACACATACAATATATAGTGTATTGTATTCTGTGTATCCTTGTTTGTAGATATTTTCTTCACAAAGGATACTAGCCAATACTGATGTTATCATATGGAAAAAAAGTACTAACCTCAAGTCATATTATTGAGGGTTTGTGCACACTTCCTTCCAGCATAATCACCTTCAGGTGTGTGTGTGTGTGTGTGGGGGGGGGGGGGGGGTAAGGGGACAAGAGTGAAAAACTGTATCTTTGTCTCATGAAATATGTGCCTTCTTTTGGGTCTCTTTCCAGAAAATAACCAATTGCTAGAACACTTATTTTTAAAAAGGGAATATTATTTCTTTTTGGCATGCTTCTGTTCTTCAAGTCTACTCCAGAGCACCTTCTTCTACATATAGATGGTGATCAATTTGACTTATTTTTAGAAAATGCAGATGTATGGTAAAACAGACTCAGAAAATACATGCAACTTATTGTGAAATTGAGGAATGCTGTGAAGTATTCATAGCTACTTGAACTATATGCCTCATATTTTGGGGCCTGCCATGGAAAAGGATTTTTAACCTGTTATTGGTTTATGTTTTGGCATGATGAATTTGTTTTAATGTGACTATTTCAGCTCTCTAGATGGTATAGCCTAATTAAGCCTGCATGCTAGAAGGGCAGAAGCTTTGTTAACAGAGCTTGTAGATGAGTACACTTATCAGAAAGTTTGCCCAAAGTGAGAAAAACACTGATCTTTTATGCTGGTAACATTTATTTCTTTATTTTATTGATTTGTTAATGGAGTAAGTCCAATGGACATAAATATCCCTCTTTAGGGGTAACCCAGGAACATTGTCTGATTTAGAGATCTGCACAGAGTCACACAACAGGCAAACGGAGGTGGAAGAAATCAAACCATGTATCCGAGACAGTGCCTTAACCCTCTACACTAACTGTCAGACTTACATAGATTTGAAAATTTAATTTTATATGGAGTAAAGTTTTCTTTTATTTCTTAAGACATTAGTGTCATTAACTAGGCAATACATTCTAGTGTGGGCTGAATAATTATGTGCATTCATTACATAACATCTTCATCTAGCTAATAAAATTATTTTTCCTATGACTTTCCATTCTTTTTCTTACTTTTACAACTTATTCTTACATTAAAATAAAGTTTTTGGTTGTTTTTCTAGTCTAGGTATAAACTTGGTGACAGCAGTAGTGGTTATTTGGTGGCAGGGAATAATTTGTTGCTGTGTTTAAGGGGTAGACATTATTGGCTGAAGTTCTAACTACATTCATATTTCTTCTTTCACTTTTACACTCAACTCAACAGTAGATGATGATACTACTCAACTAAGATACTTTCATTTTTGAATTTTCTCTTAGGAACCTTAGTTAATAACATCTCCCAGTTTTAGGTGTATAATTCACAGAATTAAGCAGCAATATATCGGTACACATCTAAAGCCAATCTCATTGCCATTCTAAGCAAATGATTTACTACCTACCTAGTATTGGTGCTCAAACCAAAGTTTCTCTATCCACACTTACTAGTATCCAAATCAATACCTTACCTACAAGCCAAAACATTTCCCTCGCTAGTTGTACAAAGAATTTCTGGTTGTGCTAAGAGGTGTATTGGTCCTTGTGTGTAGACTTAGACTGTTATTTTAGACAGATGGCATGCCAGTAAATCAACTCTAAACCTCACAAGCATTATTATCTCCTTCAGTACACATTAGTATGCATCTGGAACCATGGATTTGCACTTTCCAACTGACTGCGTAGCCAATGTGGTTGAAATGGGAATCTTGAGACAACATAGCAAGTGTCTCATGTTTATTGACAACCACCTACTACTTAAATGAACTGACATGGTGTGTGAGAGATGTAGATATATAATGTTATTGGAGGCAAAGCTCTCACACAAAGTCAATATAAATAACAAGCAGCTTCATCAATACCACACAGCAGCACACTAAACTTTTAGTTATGTACTCACCATAACTTCAGATGTTTGGGATCCATCTCGCCTACATTCTGACTGATGGGTTCGGAGCCGATCCCTCGGCTCCAACTCGGCACGCTTATGCCAAAGAGCGAAGTCTCTAATTGGCTGAGCTTACTATATCCCAGGATGCACCACTACCAGTCCCCCAGATCTAGTTTGTCCGCATACATGCACACATGCACGCCCTGCTTATATAACATCGTCAGATGAAACAAGATAAACAGTAAAACTCAAAACCGTTCAATCTCTTCTGATCTCCAAGGCAGGGGGAAGGAGGGTGGGTTTAGGAATGTAGGCGAGATGGATCCCAAACATCTGAAGTTATGGTGAGTACATAACTAAAAGATGTTATGTGATCCTATCTCGCCTACATTCTGACTGATGGGACAGCGTCCCTAGCACCTAAATCCTGGGTGGCTCACTGGAAAACACTCCTGAGTACCGTGGAACCAAATGATGCTCGTCCTTTAGATGCCACATCCAATTTGTAGTGGGAAATGAAAGTGTGCGGATTGGACCAAGTAGCCGCAGCACAAATTTCCGATATAGCGAGCTTGGAATGAAAAGCTATAGAAGTAGCCATAGCTCTGGTAGAATGAGCTTTGATAGATGTTGTAAGTTGCTTATTCGAAGAATAAGCCTGAGTTATGCAATCTCTGATCCATTTGGAGATAGTAGCTTTTGTGATGGTTTGACCCAATTTATTATCTGAGAAGGACACAAACAACTGGTCTGACTTACGAAGTTGCTGAGTCCTGTCTAAATAGAAGCGTAATTGTCTGTGAACATCCAATTTATGGAGAGTGTATTCTGCTTCATTGGAGAATTTTGGGAAGAAAACTGGTAGCTCTAGAGATTGTTGGAGACAGAAACTAGAACAGACCTTTGGGACAAAGGATGGATTAGGCCTAAGTGATACTCTATCCTTGTGGAAAATCAAGTACGGTGGCTTAATAGACAGGGCTTGAAGCTCTGAAACTCTTCTTGCAGAAGTAATTGCAACTAAGAAGGCAGTTTTCCAAGACAGATATTTTAACTCACATGTAGCAGCCGGTTCGAAAGGGGAAGATGTTAATGCGCAAGCACCAAATCAAGATCCCACGGAGGCGCAGGATGAAAAATTGGGGTCTTAATAGGCCCGCACCTTTAATGAAAGTTTTGCATAGTCTGCTGCTCATCAATGGAGGATCCATGGATTCGTGGAATTTAGAGATAGCCGCTAGTTGGACTTTAATAGTAGAGACAGAAGATCCTTGATTAAACAGGGATGTTAAGAATTTCAAAACCTCTGGGACAGGAGCAGTGATAGGGTCTAAGCCCTTGAGTTGAGCCCAGATAGCAAACCTCTTCCACTTACTGAGGTACAATTTGTTAGTGGTGGGTTTGTGGGCCGAAGATAAAATGTGAACAACTTCCGGGTCTAGTGTGTGCCTTCTGACTAAAGTCGGAAGTGGAGGAGCCAAGCTGTCAATTTCAAAGATCGAAGGGACTGATGCTGATGTCCCGACTGATGGATTAGCAGGTCCGGAATTAGGTCTAAAGTCCACGGATCGTCCACCGCATGCTTCTTCAGGTAAGGAAACCATACCTGACGAGGCCAGTATGGGGCAATCAGTATCATTGAGGACCCCAATTGAGAAGCTTTTTGAATAACTTTGGAGAGAAGTGGAATTGGAGGAAAGGCATAAAGTAGCCCTGTTGGCCAAGGTTGTGCTAGAGCATCCATAGCTGGTACTCCTGATGTGGGATCAAGGAGAAGAACCTTTGGCACTTGGTGTTTAGTGGAGTTGCAAAAGGTCGCAGCACGGCGTCCCCATCTCCTGAAAACCTGAGCTGCTACTGTTTGGTTTAGAGACCACTCGTGAGGAGAGAGAATTGTCCTGCTCAATTTGTCTGCCAATATATTTGACCTTCCCGGGATGTGGGTCGCTACCAAGAAGCGGTTGGTAGCTACAGCCCATTCCCACACTCTCATGGCCTCTCTGCAAAGGGGGTAAGATCTGGTCCCTCCTTGTTTGTTCAGATACCAGACCACCAACATGTTGTCTGTGTGGATGGCGATGATGCCCTGAGGAAGAAACTTGTGTAAGGCCTGTAGGGATAGAAGTACAGCCCTCATCTCCAACACGTTGATGTGGAGAAGAGCTTCGCCTGGAAGCCAGGAGCCCTGAACTAGCCTGCCCAGACAATGCCCCCCCCCACCCTATCTGGGAGGCATCTGTCGTCAGGGTAACCACTGGAGAGGGGATAACAAAGGGGCTTCCTTGGTTCAGATTGGGTGTGTGAAGCCACCAGCGAAGGTCCCTTTGCATATTTCCGTAATCATGATGTGATGATTGAGGGAAGATCCTGAAAGGACCATTGAGTTGACAATAGCCACTGAAGAATCCTCATGTGCAATCTTGCCAGAGGAACTAAAAGAACCGTGGCAGACATTGAGCCTAAAACTTGTAGAACCATCCTGTCTGGGGCTTTGGATCTCGAGATCAGAGCTTGAACTTGGTCCTGTAAAGTTTGGATCCTTTCGCAGGAAGAAAGACGCCAAGATCAATCTTGAGTCTATCTCTGCTCCTATGAACCTTATGCTGAGAGGGCAGCAAGACAGACTTTGACCAATTGAATGTAATCCCAGGGTAATACCCAGGAGATGGTGGCTTTGAGGTTGTCCATTAGTAGATGCCTGGTGGCGGCAGTCAGGAGCCAGTCGTCCAGATAGGGAAACACTTGGAATCCAAGACTTCTCAGGTGAGCCGTCACTACTGCCAAACACTTGGTGAACACCCTGGGGGCTGTGGTGAGACCAAAGGGCAGAGCGCAAAATTGGTAATGACTGACTCCCAGGCTGAAGCGCAGATGCCTCCTGGACGCCTGATGTATCGGTATGTGATAATAGGCGTCCTTGAGGTCTATGGAGCACATCCAAACATCCTTCTCCAACAATGGGAGAATGGATTGTAACGTGACCATTCGAATTTGGATTTCGTGGACGGATAGGTTCAGTCTGCTGAGATCCAATATCGGTCTCAGGTCCCCTGTCTTTTTTGGCACTAAAAAGAACCTGGAGTAATTTCCTGATCCGATATGGTCTGTGGGGACCGGTTGGATGACTCCTTTTCTAGCAGCTTTAAAGCTTCTGCGGCTGCCATTTCCCTTTGACTGGGTGGTGGGTCCGGGATTCTTTTGGACGGTGGGGCGGTATGTGAATGGGATGGTGTAACCTCCGGCAATGATCCGAAGCACCCATCTGTCCTGAGTGATTGACTCCCAGGCTTTTAGGTGCTTGGCAAACGACACCCGACTGGCTCGAGCAGCACAGCCGGGCCATCCCTCATGACGTGTGGGAGGCTGAAGAGCCACGAAAGGACTCGCGGTCTCCAGAATTGCGGGCCCTCTGCCGCCTCTGGGATGGCGTCTCCCTGAAAAATTTCCCGTCCTCTGCCTCTGGAAGGGGAATCTTCCTGCTGTTGGGAGAAAAACTTACGAGATTTGCGGAACCACATTTTCCCCCTCCTTTAGCCTTGGGGTAAGGCCGAAGGGAGTGGAATAACGGGCACCTACGGCAGATAAAGTTTTTCCCTCTTGCTCACAGCGGTAAGGGTGTCTTTAACCTTGGGTCCAAACAAGGAGGACCCATCAAAGGGAGCGGGCGAAGGAAGACTTGAAGGCCTCCGAACTGACACAAGCGGAGCCAGGCTTGTCTCCGTGAGCCACGCCTGTGCCTGCGCTCTACCCGCCTTCGGCCGCATAGGAAATGAGCCTCATGGACGAGTTAGAAATTGACGAAGGATAGCCAACTGAGAGCTAACCGACTGGGCTAGCTGCTCAGGTAGGTTACCGAGAGGAATCTGACAACTCCTTGACCAGATCCCTCTGAAGCCTGGTAAAATGTGCCAAATAATTCAGAGACCTTAAAGTAAAGGCCGCTGAAGTCAGGGTGCGCTTCCGTACCTGTCCATACTCCTAGACTCCTTATTAGGAGGATGGACGGACGTTGAAGCCTCTGCCACGTCCTGTTGTGTAGCAGATGCCACCACCATGGCATCTACAGCCACGCCTTTAGTGAGGAACTCCTTCTCGGGGAGCAGACAAAAATTTATTTGGACGAGAAGGGACTGGTTCCACGGTATCTGGATGTTCCCACGCCCGACAAACTAAATCCAGAAGCTCGTCGAAGGGCGGAGACACCCAGGAGGCGGAGGGCTGAGCCCCAAAGGCCTTGAGGAGCACTGACTCATCAGCAGAGGGGGGTTTGGATATCCAGCCGCCTCGTTGTTTGAGGATCTCTAAGATGTCTGCAAATGAGACATCATCCGAGGACGACTTCGGGGACCCCTGTGCATCATCAAGATCAGTGTCTGATGTAATAGACTCGGGGGAGTCCACGTGCTTCCTCTTGCACGATCTCTTCCTTGGGGGTTCCTCCGAAGACAACTCCGAAGAACCCTCAGGAGGAGGAACCCCCAATGGGGGTAACCTCAGGCCCCGGGGCTCCGCTGACTACGGACAGGGGAACTGCCAAAGACCCAGTCTCCACGCCCAGGGAAGGTGCTGGTAAAGCCGGAGAGATGGCCGAAGAGGACTTGGCCAAGGCACTCCTCATGGCTCTGAAAGCCGGACCCCCAGAATCCTGGGAGTGTCCGGTCCCCGGAGCCGTGATAGCCGACGGAAGTCCCGCAGCCGAAGCACCGAGGGGGAGGCTCGGAACCGAAAGCATAGGTCCCGAAACATCACCCCCGGGTCCAGCCGAAGAAGTCCGTGTACCAAACTCGGACCCGAAGGCCCGGGTTGGAGTAAGGGTCGGAGCCGACCCTAAGATCTCCACCGGCTCCAACAGCACCTGCTCCGACGGAGCCGAAGCAGTCGGAGGAGGAATGGCAATGGGGTGGGCCAGGGTCATCGGCTCCGAAGCCAACTGGGTCGGAACCGAAACAAATTTTTGGAAGACTGGGGGCTGGAACAGTCTTTGGAGCACCCTGTCTATATCAGAATCTGACATCCTCGAAGACCGAGAGGAAACAGAACGGGTTCGAGACGGCCTCTCCAACGGCCCCAAAGGACTAGGGGACCGGCTCCGAGGTGACTCGATGACTATCGGCGCCGAGGGAATACACACACCAGATTCCATCGGTGCCGAGGTGGACTTCGGCGCCGAGGAGGAAGTGTCTGAGCGGGCGACCCTTGTCGGCTCCGAGACCAGTGGAGCCGACGAAGGTGACCCGCCTCGATGCCCCAGCCATCGGCTCCGAAGCCAGAGGAGTCGATACTGGTGGCATCGAGGCAGACCGTTCCGACCTCGGCTCCGAAGTCCTTGGAGCCGAAGGAGAGGCCTGCCTATGTCTCTTAGCGGTCGGATCCGACGGACTGGTCGGAACCGACGCCCTTTTCTTTTTAGCCGGAGAAGGAGAGGATGCCAAGGCTTCTTCAAAAGAAGGTTTAATTAACCCCTTAAGAATCAATTTATTTTTCCTCTCCTGGAGGACCCTTGAGGAAAAAGCGTGACATACGCTGCATGACTCCTGTAAGTGTTTTGCACCTAAACAATACACACAGAGCGAGTGATCGTCCGTGATGGACATTTTGAAACTACATTTTGTACATTTTTTAAAGCCCGAAGGCCTAGGATTCTGAGACATTATGGAAAGGGAATTTCAGTAATCTGACAGGAAAAAACAATTACTGAGTTACTGATGACACCCCTTAAGTATAGGCTTACCGTTATCGCTTAAAAGCGCAAATGACAGGGAACTTTGAAAACCCTGTAAGAACAAACAGAGCTACAAAAATATTTAAAGCCTTTTGCTCTATATGTAAGTTATAGGAGGGTTGACAGACCGGGAAGGCCCTAGATGAAGGGGGGCCTAAACCAAACTCAACCCAATCACACAACAAAAGTCTTCAACAAATCCAACCAATCACACAACAATGAGAAGAATAGCCGTTAAAACAGCTTTTTGAGACAAAAACAGCAAAAAACTGACAGAAAAAGTTAGTTAAAATAACTACTCAGCTCAGCCAGCTCAAGACCACGTCTTTGCAGGTTAGCGGCAAACGAGATCTGGGGGACTGGTAGTGGTGCATCCTGGGATATAGTAAGCTCAGCCAATTAGAGACTTCGCTCTTTGGCATAAGCGTGCCGAGTTGGAGCCGAGGGATCGGCTCCGAACCCATCAGTCAGAATGTAGGCGAGATAGGATCACATAACATCCAATCACACACAGTTCGGACCAATCACATGGACCTACATTACTTAGGCTCTTAAAAGTAGTTTACCTAAACCACAAACACCTCTTAAATGTAACCTATGAAGCATACTCCTACAGCAGTCTCACAAGTACTCAACACAGGCAGCACCCACCATGAAACATACATCTAAGAGTCAGATACATTTAGTTTAAAAGCCCATAAGTCAAACCTCCACACAAACCAATATCCTAATCATAGATGATGCCACCAATGCAACACTCACTAGGATGTGCAAGAAAAGGGTCACGTTCAATTGCCTATCATATGCCATGATTTACATATCACAAATGCACTCAAGTCCCTGCACCGGGAGTACACATATGTCACAGTCATAGTGCACGTGAGTGTAAATGACTTCAGTTAACTCCATGGACCATATGAAAAGAGACACAATGGAGCTTTTAGAATATGTATCCAAGGTAAGTATGACCCTAGTCTTTAGCAGCATTCTACTACTGCCAAGAATTATGTCACTTTATGAACAAAAGATTATTGATTTCAATAATTGGCTTAGCTTCAGGTGCCATTCAAAGTGGTACAACATATGAGATGTTAGACAGTCCTAACGGTATTGCCAGGGGTGGCCTGTACCTATCCCCCCGAATCTTCTGTACATTGGCTAAATCCTTGTCTAGCCCCATACTGCCATTTTTAGACAATATCAGTATTTTAATGCTTCCAAAATAACAAAACATAATCCATATATCATAAAGGTATTGCTGCTCACTGCTAGTAGCCTAACAAAATATTCCACTTCCTGAAAGCATTTATTACCCTGGTAAACGCTGATGAATGCATTGTCAATGACGTGAATTAAAACCAATAGGAGCACTTCATCATTGCAGGGTTTCAATGCCTACCACACATTTAGGCCCAACACATTAAATGAAGGTGCTAAAGTCAGTGGTGTTGCCATATTCTTAAAAAAAATTTCATTTTCTGACTTATTAGACAAGATAATGACCTGGATTCTTCCATATTCAACTTACTATTAACAAAACCCCTTATCATTTCATAGCTAACTGTAGGGCCGCCTCCATGTTCCCCTCAGCCCATACCTCCAACCTACCTAGTAGGAGTCCCTATGCATTAAGCCACACATCATTCTTCTAGAAGACTTCAACTACTCCTCTATTAACTGGTAGACTTATACATAATCAGACATTTATGCCCATAAATTTCTGGACTTCATCAAAACAGACTTTCTGGACCAGTTAGCCTATACCCTGACCAGGGGCAATAAAATCTTAGATTTAGCCCTTACCAATATGGGATAACTTTGCTCCCCAATTAATTGTCACTTCCTCCATGGTCAGATTGGTCCATATAACAATTACATTCACCTTAAGACTGAAGCCAGAATTCCAATACTCAGGTATTCAGAGATTGTGCTGAGGCTAATCTGCTAAAAGTGAGTGATGACCTGTCTAAATTCAAAATCCCCTCCAAACTAGATGACCCTACTGTTTATGCAAAATCCTTTACTACCAAATATGTGCACATGTAAATAGCTGCTCAGAAGTACCTGTCCCCCTCTGAAGTAAAAACAACGCTAAATTTAAGAATAAGCTCCTGTGGTAGAATATAAGCAGGGTCTATAATAAAAGAAAAATAATTACATGCAAAATTAAACTTAACTCTCAAGAAGTTATAAATGCTCTTGCTAAACTTAGCAGGGAACTCCAGACCCTGATCAAATCAACCAAAGCTAGATAGCCAGACCCCCTATACTGATATTCAATATCAGCCTCCAAACAGGCTTCATGCAAAAGGCATCCCCTTGCATATAGGTGGGGCATCAATGGACCCTGATAATTATAGAACCATAAGCCTGACCACCCTCATCTGTAAAGCTATGGAAAGAATCATTATGGAATTAATAAATAAGAAAACAGGCAACTGACAAACTCTTGACCCAAGCCAATTCAGATTCATTTAGGGCACACCCTGCCTACTTAACCTGGTCAACTTCTTTGAGAAGGTTACCAAAGCAACACATGGGGCAAATCAGTACACATTGCATATCTAGACCTCACAAAGTGGTTCAACACCATCCCACATTCAGGCATCATAGATAAACTCTCCTGGTTAAATGTAAATCCCTGTGTAACTCATTGGATATCAAACTGGCTCACAAATAGAACCCAGGAAATTATGGTAGGTGGCTCTATCTCCTCCAAAAGACCTGTCACTAGAGATGTATCACATGGTTCAGTTCTTGAGCCACTTCTCTTTGGCATTTATTTCTCAGAGGTCAAAGCAAATGCCAAGGGTCAAAGTAAATGTGCAGATGACTGTAGACTTGGTGTCATCATAAACTCTGCAGAGAATGCAAAGATCCCCCAGGAGGGACTTTCCCAAACAAATGGCTGTTGTCAAATACATGGACTAAATCACTGAATATAAAGCCACTTTTGGTATGTACCTGTATAACCACAATGCTTTCTTACTAAAAAAAAACGGGCCTAAATCATAAAAATTATGCAGACCATCCCAAAGATTTGTCTCTCTTCTCAGTATCATACAAGCTATTAAGAAGCAACCTGTGCTTTACATATACTGACTCAACAGACCCTATAGCATCTAGCATCAGATCTATTACATATTCACAAGGCCAATGGCAATTTAAACACCTGATCAAGGGATCTCAATCTCTTTTGCAACACAAACAGGACATGTTGGTGGGATAGCTAGCTATCACAGAGAATACTGCTTCTATGCAGCCATCTTCTATTCTACATAAAGCTAAGTACTTCTCTTGGTTGTCTTTTCAGCTTTTCCTGGTTAGGGCTCACCACAGCGGAACTCCAGTCTGCTAATGGTTGGCAGTAGATTTTTATGGTGCCGAGTTGCCACCCCGACGCCCAACCTTCAGCGAAGGCACACCTATTCACGCATGTCTTTCGGAGGCCACTCGACCGCGGGGAGGACATGCAGACTGCACACAGAAGGCACTCCAGCCGAGAATCGAACAGGAGAACCTCTTGCTGTGAGGCAACAGCGCAAAATACTTCTCTTACTCTATTTAAATGTAGTTTGGAAGACTGGATGAGAAACCATAAATTCACCCCCAGTTTATCACCTATGTACCTCGTAGAAAGGGACAACAAAGTGTCCCATCATATCCATGTCCTGCTCACCTCTGGGTTATTCAAACACAAAATATAAGGGTTAGAAGACTGCCATGGGAATGTAAGGCTATGCTCCTTAGGAGTCTCATAGATCAATAGCCTAGCATGTACCTATGAACCTACGAACATTGTTTTTTCTAGTAAAAGCATTAATAAAGGGATATCTTATATGCTAACAGATGATAATGGTCTTCTTCCTTAGTATTAAACATGAATCAATGGCTATGATATAAATAAGGCATCTGACTTCAGAAATATTGGTGACAGACCATTAAATCTGGGAAGTCATAATATATACTTTTGCTTAAATTCTAGCCAGCTGATTCTGTGGTAGCTGGTTGGAAGTTCAAAGATAGCCATGAGAGTGTCATGACCTGTATTTGATATCAGAACAATTAAAGGAAAATGAAAATGGTGCAATGTTTGATAACGGGGGCGACAGAGATGTATCAACATGATGTCTGGTTATTCATGAAGACACAGTACAGGGAAAACACTATGTGATTAGTGCAACAACATTAATTATACATGACCCATTAATCTAAGAAGGCTAGTTAGTCATTTATCTACTGGTGTTAAATGTCTTAAGGTTACTTAGAAAATAACATGTTAATACAAGGAGAATAAGTAAAATTACATTTTTGAAATACACAGCTGCTTTTCAGCCATCAGTATAAGATATGAGTAATTACAATGCACACAGCTTAAAGTGCGCTACACTGTGTGATAGTTTATGTCTTTCCCAAGGGAGCTACAACATTTGTGTGAATGTAGACTGATGTAGACTGAATGTCACAGACCACAGAATATAATTTTTCTATGAGCTTGGGTGTTTACTTATTTTTTGTGCAACAGACAAGTTATTGGGTTTCAGTCTGGACAAGTGAATATGCAGTCTTGTAGTGAGTAACAAGAAATCCCTCCCGGCTTACCATGGGTTGAAAATAAGAGACAATTTAAGCATTAAGGCCTCAACAGTGGAGTTAGCACTGACAGGTTTGAGCAGTGGCATTATAGTTTGTGAAAATGATATAGATAAAAGTGATACAACAAAGACTGAACTATGTAAATATCATGCAGTACTAAATACTACTAAAAATAATTGTGCAGCTAATTGTCTTATGTAAATTTTAAACTCTAGTCCAGCCAAGGGCAGTTGTAGTGATTTAAGCAATATGTAGTACTCTATGAGTTAGTTGGCAAATGCAGTTTGCAAATTAGTTTTCAACAATAAAGCTTTTAAACTTAATTTACATTTTGTGCATGTGACATTTGTATCCAAGTATTCTTGAGCTACCAATAAATTCCAACCTGCTGTATCTGTCATAGTTAGCTGGGAGTTCAAAAATAGCCATGGTCATGTCATGAACTTTGTCTGATATTAGAAGACTTAAAAAAGAGAATTAAAATGCTGCAATATTTGTTAATGACTGGCAAGACAAAGATTTATGTGTAGTAAAAGTATTATATGAGGTGCAACTTTTGAAAACTATCACCAATTGCTATGTCGATTCAAATAGGACACATAACCTGGAAAATATAGCAAGGAATTCAACAGTTAAGAGAGATGAAAGAATACTTACTTCACTGAGTAACTTGAGAAAGTACTTGAGACTTGCACAGGCATTAAAGAAAACAAAGGAATGAAACAGTTGGCAGTGCTGGCTAACTATTCTTTATTGCCAATGTTTTGATATGTCAGTCTTTTAAAGTCTTATTTTTGTTGGGTTTTCCTCCCTTGACCTGCACTGAAAATGGGACTTGGCTCAATCAGATCTCTCCAGTAAGCAACTGACAAATAAATAAAATAAAATAAATTCAGATACATACATACATATATACATACATACATACAAATATTTCAAGCATGGGCATTAATGTCCTTCTAGCTTGCCAGTATAATATATGTAACAAATCAGATTTTGGAGGACTAGAAAAGTAATAAAATATTTAAAGTCACAAGACAATAGGATGATTTGCAAAGACATGTTAATAGAGCTGTTAAAATATGAAAGTGAGTCACAGGTAGAGAAAGAAGATAATACATAATTAACCTGCTCTGATACCCTAATGGACTGAAGCAAAGTAATACTCGGAGGCAAATATATATATATATATATATATATATATATATATATATATATATATATATATATATATAATGGATTATTGACAATAATAAGCAACAGTAATAGTAATAGCAATCTTTAAATTTTGGGTGGGCTCACCATAACTGATTATGTAGTATGTGGAAATGCAGAGTAGAAACTGCTGTATAATGTGCACTGCTAGAAATAAGCGTACAACACTGTGATGTGCACAATGAGGAGTCCAGAGAGTTCCCCGGAAATTACTGTAAACTACTTTGGGTACTTTTCTTGGTAACCAGTTATTTTGGCATTTTCAAATGTAACTTCATTGCTTTGGTAATGTTATACATACTGAACTCTGGAAACTAAGTTCACCCAGAAAAGGGTGGGCTGTAAATCTTGGACTGCTCCTAATTTTAAGGCTACAAAAAAAATCAGATCACAGCAATAAACTTATTTTTAGAAGAATACTTTGCCCCTGATCTAAGTTATCAAATTCCAGAAGAAAATGTTACTGTTCTTCACATGTTGACAATTAAATAATGTTAATTACAGTGAATCCAGTTTCATTACAAAAAAGGAACTGCAGTTAAGTTCATAAACATGACCATGGTTAATAATAGACTTAAATATAAAATATCAGAAGCAGCAACATTTTCTGTCCAAAAGTGACTATATATGATTGTGTGTCAAATAATCTGTCCTTGGTTTTGTGGCAGCAAGATGTTTTTACCAATTGGAAAGCAGTCCTGCAATTACAGCCAAAGGGATGGTTTCTTATGCATGTCTCAGCCCAATGGAGCAGTATACATTATACAATAGCAAGTGCAAGTTATGATGGGCTATCCAATTTAGAAATGGCAGATGCTGTGCCAAACATTTCGCAAATGCAATATTACAAAAGTTAAAACAATAGTATCAGCATTTAAAAGCATGCTTAGCTTACCAGTGGCTCAGCAAAACATAACATGGACTATATGATATTTTACAAGAAGAAGAAATACTGTGCTTGACATCATTTAAAGCATAAACTGTTTGGATACCTCAGTGGCATAAAATGTGTGAAAAATACATGGCAAATCTGGATGGGTAGGTGGCACAAGGATGTGTGAAGCTATAGGAATCAATGTAACATGTTGCTTTGGACATACTGATGGGTAGTGAACAAGCATGTGATGGTCAAACTGGACGTTTGAGGCTTTGTCCAGCTGTACATTATTCCAAATACCTGACATTATGAAGAAAACTGTTTCAGATAAACCAAAAGTATTTAAGACTGTTGGGAGTTTACTACTACAAGCATGTCTGCACAAAATTGAGCACACTCTATGCAAGGAGACCTTTATGTACATTTTCTATGTACAGAAACAAAATGCTACTCTGGTCATTTTAAGTTAGGCTAAAATTAATGTAATGCTACTTTAGTTTAATTGCTCAGTTACAGTTCCAGCAACAATAAGAAACTTGTCATGCTTAAGTAAAACCAGTATTTTTTTCAAAAACAGATGTGTATTGTACAATTTTATTAAATGCACAGTTAACTCATGACAGCTACATTTTCTAGGATTCAAACAATGTTTCAGACTAATGACACTGATTTGAGTGTACTTTTACAGACCCAGGAATTAAATGTAGACATAATGTAATAGCTGTACAGCAAATTTTGTTTGTGTTTTTCGGCTTTTCCCAGTTAGGGGTCACCACAGCGGAACTCCGGTCCGCTAATGATTGATAGTTGATTTTTACGTGCCGAGTTACCAGCCCTGACGCACAACCTTCAATGAAGGAAGCCCATTCACGCATGTCCCCACGCAGAAGACGCTCTGTTACTGTGAGGCGACAACGCTACCGCAGCACCACCACCGCGGGCTATACCGGTCATAAATTATGTCAATGATAAAATGGCAAGTATTTAATCTCTGTTGGTTTATGGTTTTCATTTTGCTAGAGATGTTTTCAAAGCATATCACAGATCACAGCAGCTTATATTTGCTAACTGCATACCTCTCAACTGTTCAGATTTTTGCAGAATGTCCAGAATTTTGCCTCATATTTCCAGGATGTTCCTCATAAAATGTGTGGTTTTCTAGATTTTTGTGGCAAATCGGTGAGGACTGAATTCATCAAATAATGACAGACATTTGAGTTTCAGACATATCCTTCAGGCAATGCATGATAACACAATACATTTAATTCTAGCACCTTTCTAAGTTAATGAGAGAAATGTTTAAAATGTGGCCCCTGTTTGGGGGGCTTTGCCCCCCATTATTTTTGGCTTTGTCCAGATTTTTTGTGCTAAGAGATTGAGAGGAATTTCGTTAAGTAGTGGGCAAGCACCTGATGTTACAGTCAGTTGTTATCTGTATAACAAAAAACTGTTTGTCAATATTTTATGCAGTGTATTATTCTTGTAAATATGGCATTATATTGTCAAATGTGGAAATAGTTTAAGTAAGCAAAGGCACTGTCTAAAATATGCTTACAAATTCATATGTGATTATTAGGCTAATGACCCTAGAGGGCCTTTTTAAGTGCAGCCATGATTCAAACATGAGAATCAAACACTGTACTTTGTGTCTGTGAGGTAAAACACATTAACCAATATGTGCTAAACCCCAGTCCCAGCTTTGCCATTGATGTCCTGACAAAAATCTAACATGCTTTGTGAGCTTGCACAGATGTAGTCATCTGGAAAATATATGTGTTAATTTGGTATGCACATAATTTAATAGCATATATGCATGTTGTAGCCAAGTTTGTTTTAATAAAGTGGTTACTGAGTCATTACTAGTGCCTTTGGAAAAGCAAGTTTATAAAGTGACACTTACATGAAAGCTGGAGAGTAGTAGAGCTAAAATAATCATTTGTTTTGTAATCTCACAGTGGGTGAAATGCCCAGGTCCAGTGGTAACACAAATTAGTGACTAACGTGTGCAGTAACAAATAAGCTAAAGTCTCACGCAGATAAATATCCTGTGGTATGGTAAAGATTTGTGCCAATCACAATTCTTTACCATACCACAGGATATTTATCTGCATGAGACTTTAGCTTGTTTGCACAATTCTTTACCATACCACAGGATATTTATCTGCATGAGACTTTAGCTTATTTGTTACTCTTGCGGTGGTGCAGCGGCTAGCATTGTTGCCTCACAGCAAGAGGTTCTCCCGTTCGATTCTCAGCTAAAGCGCCTTCTGTGTGGAGTCTGCATGTCCTCCCTGTGGTTGATTGATGTATAAAAACATGCAAGTAGGTGTGTGCGTGAATGGGTGTGCCTTCTTTGAAGGTTGGGCATCGGGCTGGCAACTCGGCACTGTAAAAATCCACTGCCAATCATTAGCGGACCGGAGTTCCCCGGTGGCGACCCCTAACCAGGAAAAGCTGAAAGACATTACTTTTTATGGTAAAGAATTGTCAAACTTTGTTATATTTACAATTCAGTTTGCACATATCTCCATAGCCTTATAAGTCTATCATTGCATGTTGGGAAGAAGAATACCTTGCCACATGAAGTGTTTATATTGTCCTATACAAAGTTACTCTATACATACGGTAAATAATATTTATTAAGACATGACAAAGTCTGCACATATATTTAATTGGCCCTTACCTCTGAGTAATGTGCAAATTATGTGTAAAATTAGTTCATGTTAATGTTTCAAGTAAATCTTAGTCAGTAAGTCAGGATATATCCACAGTATACATATAAGTATGGGGTAAAGGAGGTTTTTACAAGCTGCCATTACCTTTGCAACAAAGAATGAAGTGTTGCAGGGAAATATTATGTGACTGATGCAAGGAGGTTACCCCCAAATGGCATGTCATTCTAAGAAAGTTAATTAGTACCTTCTGTATTACTGTTAGATAGCTTAATTAAAATATGACACATCAATGCAGTGAGTGTAAGTAGAAATTACCTTTTGTGACAAGCAGCAGATAATGAGCTAGCAGATAGGGCATTTCCATGCAGCATAAACCACAGTATAGTGTGAGGCTTCTATTTTTCCCAAGGAAGAAAACTGATAACACTTAAAACAGAAACACCTGGCCTCAAATCTACAACTACAGATGTTATATTAATATAAATTCATGCAGGCTGAATTTCATAGCTCTATGAGTTCAAGTGCTTATACATCTTATTCATTCAGACATTATTGGATCTCAGCTTAAAAAACTATTATGCACTTTGAGGTAATTCCTATTCTTCAATGACTAATGGGATTCCTCACAGCTAAATGGGGGTCATCAATAAAACAAAAAAAATATTTAGGCAATACAACTTTGAACAGTGGAGTTATCATTAAGGCATTTGAAGTATAGAGATATAATCTACTCCAATGATACAGGTATCATTGATACACTACAGACTAGAGTGTGCACATATGCATGCATTGCAGCACTAAATATTAACCAAACTTAACTATATAGTTGATTGTGTATGTAAATTTTAGGTTCTAGCCCAGCCAAGTGCAGCTGCTGTGATAGATGCAATATGATATGTTTAGCAAGTTAGTTTCATTTTATCTTTTTATGTATAACAGGTTGTAAGATCCAACCAAATATACCACCAGTAAAATTTATTTTTGCGGATAATGCTAGCCTATACTTGCTATTGATACTAGTGCATAGCAATATCAAAAGGAAGAGCTCTGGCTTAAGATCAGTGAACAATAAGCCAATTAGTCATACTGAGTCCAGCAATTTAATCATAGCTGATTAGAGGCATGAATGGTCTAACAAGATAATGATATCTTCTGATACAATCCACGACTAGAAATATATTGTTGTTGTACTGCATAGGATAGAAGACATAAACCAAGAATAAGGTCTGATAAAATTATACTTGCTGTGATACTATATCACTCACTCATTCATTTATGACAGCAGCAGAATCTGTGTAGACTATATAAAATAAATGCAAGCAAATCAAGGTTCCCTGTAATTTCTACTAACCCAAGTTACATGAGGTATCAGGGCTGCTTTGATCTTTAGTAATTAGTGCAATCTAAGTGAAACCATACATAGAACCTTCTGCTTTTTGCTCTGTTCTTTTATTGTAATGATAATAGTGGTGATGATTCAGTGAGCATTAGGATAATGTATTATTTGGCTTAAAACCAAAATGTTGATACTCACATTATGTGGCTTGCTGCAAGTCTGGCATCATGCCTGGCACTCATGTCCCTTATGGACAGAGGTAGCTAATAAATGCCTGGCCCTCAATGCCCTATTTGGATACAGGACATCATTATTCTTTTGGCAAAACTTGGCTAGGCTTAGAAAGCCCCCCCCCCCCGGGTCACTAGCTCAGTAACAATCTATGAGTCTAAGCAAGCCATGATTCTAGATGCTTAACATTATTAACTGTACTATCCAGGCATACTGAGATAACTGCTAGGTTATCTGTGGAAGAAGGCTAATTTCACAAATGTTCAGTGATTAAATTGTAGCAATATCTACCTGTTACTAAATATATTTAGTGGTATGCTCCCTTAGGACACTTCAAATCTTCTGACAGGTTTGTACCTCTTGTCCCTGCTATTGCTGAGGTGACAACAGAAACACTTTTCAAGAACGCAATAGTGTTCACTCAAAATTACTCCCCCTAACCTTAGAGCTATAACCCTATCTTTAAAGTATACTATCAATCACCTTCACAGAAAACCTAATTGACACAACTGTGGTGTCGCCTAATATGTCATTATCATCCATATGACCTTTTAGTGCATTATTAAATTGTGCAATCAACTTAACTCAAATTTGTAATTTATGGTATTATTGCTATTGTACTCCTGAATGTAAGTATGAACGCTCTTATTTCTCCCTCAGATATGCTTACTGGACTAGCATACCTAATGTGAATGCTTAATCTTTATGCCTTCTTAAGTGCATATATTTTTAGTGCATTAATATAATAAGAGGGACAATTGACATAACAATGTGTATTTACTAAGGGAAATGAATCAGACTGTTAATGTTTCAACCTTTGCATCCCCAATCTTATATTGTTTTCTTAGGTATGCATGGTACTCTGTTTTGACAGATCTGTCTGCAGGTGTGGTAGAATGGATGTAAGAATATAAATGCTAACACATTTTTTCTCTCACTGGGCTTGCTCTGTAAATGGTCATTGCCCATTAAGACTAACCCATTAACAATGTGTAAAAACACATTAACAATCACCACTGGGTACACAAGTATTATGGCTTTAATTAAAACTTTATACAGCTACTTAATCTTATATTTTTCAGACCAGCCATACTAGACCCACTCATCACTGCCTAACAGCATTGAATAATTTATGATAAAAAGGTAATGAATTGTTAGATTAATGAAAGTAACTGTACCACTGGTCAGTGGCATCAGCGAAGTAACAGATACTGTCAATAAAATAGTTTTTGTCTAATAATTGCTGTGAAAACTGAGGGGCTGACAGCCCAGCCAGATAGAATTTTGTAGATATTTCTATGTCACTGTATTAATATAATCCACAGGCTTGTTTTACAACTGTAAAGAGAACTATATGTTAGGATTAAACTATATGTTGTATTGAGCTTTAAAAATGTAACCACAGTGCACTCTGGTGGAAGAAAGCTGTTAAGTAAAGCATTTTACAACTGTTCTTGATCTCAAGCTCAGAGACAGGATGTCTGGGCTAGCAAATTCTTTCTACTATTTTAAGACAGAGATAATTACTAGATTTTACATGTAAAGTGTCCTTTATTGCTGCGGCTTCCTGGCAGGTGCAAGATTACAAAGATATGTTAAATTTTGAGTTCTGTGAGCCTGGGAAACTTCAGCAGAGGTGTTAAGAATTATGTAGTCTGAAATGACTCAGCAGTACTGTGTATTATCAATTTAAGGGCTACCACAGAAAGAAAGAAGAGCATTTTCTATCTTGTCTTGGATCTAGTAAAAACATCCACTCACCAGCACTTGCTTGCTCTGAGTGTAAGTAATTTATTTAGAACAGTGTTTTCTCTTAGAGATAGATAGAAATATCCAGATTAGTCTAGCTGTTTTCTATATTTATGTCAGACTATCCTACAATATTGTTTTAAAGTATTTCCTGTGATTTCCAAATTCAGTGATGTCATTGTGTTGAAGTAATAATTATTGTCTTGCGTTTTTATTATTTATTAAATATTTTAAACCTTTCAACTGTGACTGTTTTGTGTAGACATAATTTAACCTCTAGAGTACTTGCATGTATTTGGTGATACTGTGCAAAGCCACTCCAATACCCTTGCTGTCTGTCACACGTACTAATTGGATAATAATACTATTGCACAGTAAAATTGGATACCCTTTGGTAAGGACCTTTATAGTAGCTGATAAGGGTAGTTGATGGCAGTGGATTACTACCTTATAGCCTGGGAGGAAGGGGCATAGCTGGAGAACCTGTGCCAGCCTTCCCCAGGACTGTCTGTGTGTTTGTACATAAACCAAATCTCAAAGTGTTTGTGTGCCAGCTACTTGGGCAGGGACACGAAGCCCTGGTTGGACTGAGAGGGTACCGGAGGTTTTGACTTGACTACTCGGCTGAGATCTGAACCCTATAGCTGTGCCAGTGGGGAGTCTTATTGGGGATCTGGAGAGAAAGGGAGAAACCAACCTCAGACTGACTGTGATCCTGTGTGCTCTTAAGGGAAATTGTACTTTACTGTGTGTGTACTTGTTATCCTCTCAATGTGCAGACCCCTCACTGGTGCTAGTGGTGAGGATTGAGGCTCCTTGATTACTGGGCCAGTGCACGGGCATCACATATTAATTGGTGGCAGTGGTGGGATAGCCACATCACATATTAATTGGCTTGTAGTGGTGTGGATAGAGAATTCCTGTAGCTTGTGTACAGTGATCACTGAAGGTGTTTTGTATTCTAAATCATCCACACAGTGAACATTCAGAGTTCAGATCACAATTGTTTTATTTCTTTTGTTAGCTTAGTTAGAGAGAGCAGGCAAGCATGTCAGCAGAAAAATATGGCAAGCTAACTAGGAGCCAGTTGGCTGAGATGTGCCAGGCTAAAGGACTGGTGCATGGAAACCTAAGGCAGACATTATTGCAGCTTTGTTCACAGCTGCATCAGAGAATAACAACCAGGAGGATGATAAGACTGGCCGTGGAGATGTACGACACTCAGAGAATGGACAGCTCAACCTTTCTAAAGAGAACTTAAAAATCTATCTGGAGCTAAAGAAACTTGAGTTGAAGGCTAGGTGTTTGGAAATGTGGAAATGGAAACTGTGGAGAAGGAGAGGCAGAGGCAACATGAAAAGGAGATGCTGACTCTTTCACCAGAGTCATGGAGGTAATGGCAAAGGGAGTAACCAAACCCCAGAAGCAACAGATATCAGTAAATTTCTTCCACAGTTTACAGAGGGAGATAATTTTCATAGTTTCATTCATATGTTTGAGAGGGTATGTAAACAGTATGATGTTGACCAAAGGCTCTGGGTATAGTTCCTGACCCCCTTACTCCATGGTAAAACTGTAAATGTACTTTCCAAACTGTCTGAGCATGACTTTAAATTATAATGCTGTAAATAATTGTTTGCTAGAATTTTTTAAGCTAACACCTGAAGTTTATAGGAAAAGATTTCATGAACATAGATGCAAGGCAGATGAAAATGTCTGTGAATATGTTGCTGAACTAAGCAGTTATTTTCATAGGTGGGTGAGTGGATGTCAGATCACCATTTTTGAAGGGCTGGCATACCTTTTGGTGAGGGAACAGGCCTTAGCACTTTGCCTGGGGACATGAGGATCTGGTTAGCTGATAGACAATGCTCTACTGCAGATGAGTTGGTGAAGAAGGGAGACCTATACCTAGCAAGCAGGGCATCCCTGCACAGGAAAGGGACCCCCAGTGCTGCTCATGGGTCTAAGGGAACCCATGGTGGGCAGCCTAGACTGCCCCAACAGAATCTGACAGTAGCAGGAGAAGCCACTAGTCCAGGTACACGTTCAGGACCTATGGTTAAATGTTTTGAATGCAACCAGTGGGGCCATGTGGCATATAGATGTCCATGGAGGCAAGGAGGGGAACAAAAGGTGAGGGAGCCAGTAAGTGGGAAAGACAAAATGCCAATAGTAGGTTGTCTTGAGACAACAGGGGTAACAAACTACCATCCTGCAGATGTCCTGATAGGGAAGGATTTTGAGGAGGCAGTACCATGTGTTTATGCAGTTACACACAGTCAGGCTTGGAGACAAGCATGTGAGTCTGGTAGCCTGGGGGAGACCCAGTTAGACTACATACTTGCAGTCAGGACTGGTGAGGTGGTTACTTCAGGGAGGGAGCTACTCTGTAGCAGTGAGACTGAAGGTGAGCCACAGCTGCTTGTGGGTACTGATGTTCCCTCGGACAGAGTGACTGCAAAGGTAGAGGTGAGTAGTAGTACCCAGGCTGACAGTGAGACACCACTGTCAGAGGATACCAGACTTCCTGTGGAAGGAGAGCTGGGAAGGGTTACAAAGAGAGAGTTGAGACAGGCTCACTTCTCAAACCCTACATTACAAGGCCTGAGGCAGGTAGCTAATGAGGCACCTGATTCTCAAGGGAAGGGGGAATCTGTATACTGAGACAAAGGGTTACTGTATAGAGAATGGATCCCAGAGGGAGGGCTAGAAGGTGAGAGAATACAGCAGTTGGTAGTACCTAGAGGCTACCATCAGGCACTTCTAGCCATAACCCATGATATTCCCTTTGCAGGTCATATGGGCATAAAACATACAAAGAGACATATTATGCAGAACTTTTATTGGTCTGGGATTTCCAGAGATGTAACAGGGTACTGCAGGACCTGTGAGCAGTGCCAACGGGTCGGCAAGCCAGGAGACAAGGTGAAAGCTCCTTTGAGGCCTTTGCCTGTGATTGAGGAGCCATTTTGGAGGGTAGCTATGGATATTGTGGGGCCTCTGAGTACTCCAAGTTCCACAGGGAAAAAGTATATCCTAGTGGTAGTAGATTATGCTACAAGATAACCTGAGGCAGTGGCTTTGTCCTCCATTGAGGCAGAAAATGTGGCAAATGCTTTGTTAGAGATTTTCAGCAGGGTAGGTTTTCCAAAAGAAATGCTGACTGACAGAGGTGCCAATTTCATGTCTGATCTGCTGACTTGTCTGTGGAAGTACTGTGGGGTGAAGCACCTGAAGATTACCCCTACCATCCCCAGACTAATGGTCTTGTTGAGAGGTGAAACTCCACACTCAAGTCCATGCTACAGGCATTTGCAGGCCAGTTTAAGAGGGAGTAGGACAAATATTTGCCCCATCTGTTGTTTGCTTACGGAGAGGTTCCCCGGGAATCTACAGGTTTTTCACCCTTTGAGTTGCTGTATGGGCATAGGGTGAGGGGACCTCTAGATTTAATTCGAGATGAGTGGGAGGGTGAGTGTGAATCTCACAAGGAGTCTGTATGGCATATGTCCTAAACCTCAGGACAAGGCTCAGGGAACTCATGGGCTTAGCCCAGGAGAACCTGACAGAAGCCCAACAGCAGAAAAAGGTCTGGTATGATAGGAATGCTTGAGCTAGAGAGTATGCTGTAGGGCAGCAGGTAATGATTCTCATTCCTGTCAGACACAGCAAGCCGCAGGCAGCCTGGGAGGGATTCTACAAGGTGATAAGGAAGGTCAGTGATGTTAACTACATGGTGGAACTGCTAGGCAGGAGGCAGGGGCACAACTTGTATCATGTTAACATGATGAAACCTTACCATGATAGGGAGGCCCTTGTGCTGAGTATTTGCAGTGGATTGCAGGAGGAGTCTGAGGGAGATCTGGTGACTGAGTCAGATGCTTACTCCATGCCTAGGATAGATGAAGTCCTAGATCAGCTGGGTGGGGCTAAGTATCTTACCTCCATTAATCTTACCAAGGGTTACTGGCAGTTGCCTTTGACTCCCAGTGCTAGAGAGAGGTCAGCTTTTGTGATTCATTTTGGCTTGTGTGAGTTCACAGAAATGCCCTTTGGGATGAAAAAATGCCCCAGTGACTTTCCAAAGGTTCACAGATCACATCCTAGCAGGAGCAGGAGGGTTTGCCCTTGCTTACTTAGATGATATTGCCATCTACAGCCATTCCTGTCAAGAGCACCTTCAGCATGTTAGGGAGGTGCTGGGCAGACTACAGAGGGCAGGGTTGACCATTAAGCCCAGCAAATGTCAGGTGGGTATGGCAGAGGTCTCCTACCTGGGACATAGAGTGGAGGGTGGTAACATCAGGCCAGAACCTGACAAAGTGGAAGCAATTCAGGCATGGCCAGCACCTGTTACCAAAAGCAGGTGAGGGCATTCTTAGGGACAGCAGGGTACTACAGAAAGTTTGTCTCCAGTTATAGTACCATAGCTGCTCCCCTCATAGACCTGACAAGGAAAAACAGGTCAGATAAGGTAGTGTGGACCACAGCATGTGAGCAGGTATTCCAGAAGCTTAAAGAAGCTTTGGGAGGACCCCCTGTGTTAGTCAGTCCAGATTACAGCAAATAATTTGTTGTGCAGTGGATGCTTTGAACCATGGGGTGGGGGCTGTACTTAGCCAGATTTCTTCAGAGGGAGAAGAGCACCCAGTGGTTTATCTCAGTTGTAGGCTCCAACTCAGGGAGGAATGCTATACAGGTGTAGAAAAGGAATATCTAGCCATAGTGTGGGCACTGCAGAAACTTCAGCCTTATCTGTATGGAAGGAAATTCACTGTAGTTACAGATCACAATTCTCTAACATGGTTACATCGAGCCACCCAGCAAAACACTAAGTTACTCAGGTGGAGCCTAGGGTTGCCAGCATATGAGATGCCAGTGCAGCACTGCAGTGGGATTAGCAATGCAGATGGGCTCTCAAGACAGGGAATGGGGTGAGCTATACCCAGACAGACTCAACCCTCTCAAGCACCATTTCTCAAGGGACACTTGAAAAACTAGCTTAAGTTCTCGGGGGGTGTGAAAAACTGAGGGGCTGCCAGCCAGATAGAATTTTGTAGATAATTCTATGTCACTGTAAATATTAATATAATCCACAGGCTTGTTTTACAAATGTAAAGAGAACTATATGTTAGGATTAAACTATATGTTGTACTGAGCTTCAAAAATCTAACTACAGTGCACCCTGCTGGAAGAAAGCTGTTAAGTAAAGAATTTTACAACTGTGTTTGATCTCAAGCTCGGTGACAGGATGTCTGGGCTAGGAAATTCTTTCTATTGTTTTAAGACAGAGATAATCCTAAATTTTACATGCAAAGTGTCTTTTATTGCTGCGACTTCCTGGCAGGTGCAAGATTACAAAGATATGTTAAATTTTGAGTTCTGTGAGCCTGGGAAACTTCAGCAGAGGTGTCAAGAATTATGTAATCTGAAATGACTCAGCAGTACTGTATATTATCAATTTAAGAGCTATCTCAGAAAGAAAGAAGAGCATTTTGTCTCTTGTCTTGGATCTAGTAAGAACATCCACTCACCAGCACTTGCTTGCTCTGTATGTAAGTAGTTTATTTAGAACAGTGATTTCATAGAGATAGATAGAAATAGCCAGATTAGTCTAGCTGTTTTCTATATTTATGTCAGACTATCCTACAATGTTGTTTTAAAGTATTTCCTGTGATTTCTGAACTCTGTAATGTCATTGAGCTGAAGTAATAAGTATTGTCTTGTGTTTTTATTATTTATTAAATATTTTTAAACCTTTCAACTGTGGCTGTTTTATGTAGAGATAATATAAGCTCTAGAGTACTTGCATGTATTTGGCGATACTGTACAAAGCCACTCCAATAGCCTTGCTGTTCGTCACACTTACTAATTGGATAATAATACTATTGCACAGTAAAATTGGACATCCTTTGGTAAGGGCCTTTACAGTAGCTGATAAGGGTAGTTGGTGCCAGTGGATTACTACCTTATAGCCTGGACGGAAGGGGCATAGCTGGAGAACCTGTGCCAGCCTTCCCCAGGAGTGTCTGTATGTTTGTATATAAACCAAATCTCAAAGTGTGTATGTGTTAGCTATTTGGGCAGGGACACATAGCAGTGGTCGGCAGAGGGGGTACTGGAGGTTTTGGCTTGACTACTCGGCTGAGATCTGAACCCTATAGCTGTGCCAGTGGGGAGTCTTATTGGGGATCTGGAGAGAAAGAGAGAAACCAGCCCCAGACTGACTGTGATCTATGTGTGCTCCTAAGGGAAATTATACTTTATTGTATATACTGTATTTTTGACTACATTTTTCTTTTTTTATGACTGATTAAACCTAATGAACGGAAGCAAATGTTTAATAAAACATTTCGGTACATTTTTTTTATCTTGTATTGCCATAGCTCTCAAAGAAAATGTAAGAAATCTCGACAGAATCAGGGAAAAATCCAAAATATCAGGGACACTTAGAATATTAATATTATTACATTGAGACATTTATAGAGTAAGACAATGTGAATTAATATACATTTTCTGAAGTAAAATAAGTCTACAGCCGTAATGATTGCCATAAATTAATAAGTGTAACCCACCACCTTTTCTCCAAAATCTTCAGTTTTAGGAGGGATTAAGAAGGACAGAGATAAAATTTGACTCAAAAATCAGGGAAAGTTGAGAGGTATGTTGTTTATTTACCATCACATTGCTCTGTAGCTAGATCGTGACTGAAAAGGATCGGAAGACCAGCTCACTTACCTAGTAAATACATTGCAAATGAAATATTTTATTAATTATTTATTGGCCTTTTTGACCAGTATGGTCCAATTTGGAATTATATTTTACTTATTTATTTTATTTTACATTTGTTTACTGGGAATGTCTGACTGGGCCAGGAGCCTGTTTTCAGCAAAGATCCTGTGAGAAAGGCTGCAGTATATTCAAAAAATGTAAACAAATTTTAACATCATAATATAGATATGTAGTACAATAACAAAAAAATCTATGCTTGTAGAATCCTGGAAAAAAGATCCACAAAGAATATAGAATAAATGTTAACAACACTGCATGTACACATTATACAGTAACAAATTAACAGTATGACACATTGGACATAAATAAGTACATTGACATGTTGAGATCTCACATATTAATCAGTTGTATTTACAAAAAAAGCACACTATATATTTATTTATTTATTTATTTATTTTACATTTGTTGACCGGGTTTGTCTGACTGAGCTTAGTAGCCCTTTTTCAGCAGAGGCCCCAGGAGAAAAGCTCCAACTAGATATACAAGAGACATTTACATAGTGATTTTACAAAATAAGCAGTAGTAACAAAGAAAGAAATAAAAAAATATAATACAAAACATTTGAAAAGAATGCAGTGTCAGATTCCATACAGCTGACAAACAGAACAGTAGACTAAATTTGTCAAAAAAATTTGAATTTTGTTATTATTTTTGTTAGGGAGATCTGGGAGAATTTATGGTTAAACTTTGCCTAAGTAGGACAACTACAGTGACAGGCCCATTGACTCTGTAGGCATTCTTTGGTAGCAGATTTAAATATTTTCAGTTGCTTATATGATTGAATTTCAAGTAGGAGGGAGTTCCAAACTTTGGTAGGGTTATAGCTGTAGAGGTTACATCCAAATTTTGTTTTAGGTTTGTGAGTTGATAGAAGGTCTTGGGTTGTACTTCTGAGAGGTCTGGCTGGTAAATAATGGGAGATTAGAGAAGAGAGAGTGGGACAGTTGGAAGGTTGATAGAGGATGCTATAAATAATCTGGAGCTGAGTGAGAAGGAGTTGATGTGGTAGTTCAAGCCAGTTAGCTGCAGTGGTGGGACTTATAAGTTTGTTGGGCAGTGAATCTAGTTATCTTGTTATAGGTAGATTCAAGTTTGGTGAGGAGATTTGAGTTAAGATTGGTAAAAATCTGAGAGCTATACAGTAGAGTAGGTAATAGGTAGGCATGGGAAAGAGTTATCTTGGCTTCCCAAGAGAAATTTTTTTTGCAGTATAGAAGGCCAAGTTTCTGATGAGTTTTACAGATACTGATGTTGACATGCAAGTCAAATTTGAGTTAATCATCAATAATGACTCCTAGTAATTTTGTGTTAGACTCTACCTTGATTAAGGTGCTATCTAAAGACTGTATTGAGAAAGAGGATTTCATATGGTTGAGTTTTTTTAGCAGAAAAAGTAGTAAGCTAGTTTTTTGGGGGGTTGAGTATTAGCTGATTTTTTGAGAGCCAGTGTTCAACAGATTTGAAGGTGGACTGTGTGGTGGAGATGATCTCATAAGGGGAGTCAGCAATAGAGATGACGGTAGAGTCATCAGTATATTGTACTAATGATGAGAGGGGGCAGGAGGAGTGGACAGTTGGTAAAGATATTAAAAAGTAGTGGCCCAAGGATGGAGCCTTGAGGGACACCTGTCTTAACTGGAAGAAAAGAAGAGTGAACAGAAAGCCATTTAACCGCTTGGAATTGGTCAGTGAGGTAGCTAGCAAACCATGCTATAGTTTCTGAGGAGAAGTTAAGAGTGGTTCATTTTTGGAGTAGTAGAGGATGGGACACGGTGTTTAAGGCGTTTGAGAGGTCTAAGAATAGGCAGGAGATAAGTGTTGTTATCTCTAGCAATGGAAATAGTATTTAGGAAGGATAGTAGAGCTGTTGCTGTGCTATGTTTGGGTCTAAAACCATGTTGAGTTGGTGTAATCAGATTTTCTTGAATTAGGTAGGGCATGACTTGTTTATGGATACATTTTTTGAGGATCTTGGAGAGTGGGGAAAGGATAGTAATAGGTCTGAAATTAGTGATGTCTGTGGAGTTACCTCCTTTGTGTATGGGTAGGGTGTAGAATTATTTCCAGATGGCTGGCACTTTAGACTATCAGATAGAATGATTAATTAATATAGAGACAGGAAGGGGAAGAGGATCAGCAGCTATTTGAAGAAACTGAGAGGGGATGTTGTCAATGGAGGTGGAGCAATGTTTTAATTTGGACAGCATAGATTTTATGTAGCTGGTAGTTACAGGTTTCAGTAAGAATTTGTTAGTAGAGTTTAAGTAGTCCATAGATTCCACATTATTAGGAATGATATTTTGTGTGGATAGATTAGGGTTGGGTTTAAGTAGTTTGGTTATAGAGTTGATGAAATAAGTGTTGAAGGTGGAGGCCTTATCCTCTGGAGTTTGATCAGGGTATGGGTTTGGGGAGTTGGGATTACCAGGGTGTAGAATTTGATTTATTGAGTGCCAGAATTTTAATTTATATATATATATATATATATATATATATATATATATATATATATATATATATATATATATATATATATATATATATATATATATATATATATATATATATATATATATATATATATATATATATATATATATATATATATATATACATATATATATATATATATATATATATATATATATATACATATATATATATATATATATATATATATATATATATATATATATATATATATATATATATATATATATATATATATATATATATATATATATATATATATATATATATATATATATATATATATATATATATATATATATATATATATATATATATATATATATATATATATATATATATATATATATATATATATATATATATATATATATATATATATATATATATATATATATATATATATATATATATATATATATATATATATATATATATATATATATATATATATATATATATACATATGTATATGTATATATATATATATATATATATATATATATATATATATATATATACATACATATATTAGTATTAGTATTGAGTACAGTGATATGTGCCCAGGGTTCAAGTACAATATACAATATATAAGAGAGAGAAAGATAAAACAAAGACTAAACGGAGTATTATTAAGGAGAGGAGACAGGGTTTGATGAAGAAAAAAATGAAAATAGTTGCAAGGTGGGGGAGAAGTTCTGTAGAGATATGAGAGAATCATCCTGGGGTAGAGCAAGAACAAAGCCAATTACTGGTTAAGTGTTCCTTGAGGGAAAGTTTGAACCTGGGAATGCTGGTATTGTTGACTATGTGTTGGGGTGGAGTTCCAGATTTTTGATATCTGTCTGGAGTATAGAAAATCGCCAAACTTATTGTTAAATTTGACAACCGTTAGTAGGAGTTTGTTGGATGATCGCAATGTTCTGTTATTGTGGTGAGGTTGAATCAGGTTTGCAAGTGTGAGGCAGTTATTTGACTGGTGAATAATGGAGTGGGCAATAGTTAGCTGGTTGAGAGGTAAACGATTTGGTAAATTCTAACCATTTTAGCTCTTGTAGAGCTGATCAGTGATGTGATCTATTTGAGTGATTAGTGGCAAACCTTGTAATTTTATTGTAACAGCCTTCCAATTTGCTTAGTTCTGTTTTCTAAGGTTTGTAAAAATGGGAGAGGTGTATAGCAGTGTGGGAAGTAGATGTGTTTTGGTTATAGACAGTCTGGAGGTTTGAGTGAGGAATTGCTTGGCTCTGTATAGGCAGCTAATTTTGATGTGAACCTTTTTATAGCTTGGGCTATGTGTATGTCATATTTTAGGCAGCTGTTAAGAGTGACACTAACAGTTTGGTTTGTGCTACAGGCTCAATTTTGGTGTTGTTTGAGGAGTGGATGATAAAAGGGAAATTAGCTTTGTTGCTAGAGAATAGCATTAGTTTAGTCTTGTTAAGGTTTAGAATTAGATGTTTTTAGTGAGACACTGTTCTATATCTGTAGAAGTTTTTTGGGTTTTGTGTAGGAGTTCAGGGGAGGGAAGGGGCTGTACAGATGAGGGAGGAGTCATCTGCATACTGTACAATGGTGGCTAAGTTAGTAGCAGAACTGAGTTTATTGGTAAAGATTGTAAACAGTAGGGGACTGAGTATTGATCCTTGCGGGACTCCAACAGAGATTGGGAGTAGGGATGAGAATTAATTTTGCCATTTGACTGCTTGTTGGTGGTTAGACAAATATCTATGAAACCATGAGATGGCTGATTGGGAAAGGTTTAAAGAGGCTATTTCATTAAGACGTTTTTGATGAGATACTGTATCAAAGGCCTTAGACATGATCAGAAATATTGATGATATACTTTGTTTGTTGTTTCTATGTTAGTTAGCTGGGTCTGTGAAACTTATAAGTGGTTGTAGCTCTATGTTTTGGGCTGAGACCATGCTGGGGGTTGGAAAGAAGGTTATTGTTTATAGGATGGGGCAATAGTTGAGAATGTATACATTTCTCAAAGATTTTGGCCAGGGGGGAGGATAGCAATTGGTCTGTAGTTTGTAAAGTCTGTAGAGGGACCACCTTTTTGTGAGATTTTCCAACATTTGGGGATATATTCTTCAGTAATGGAACAGTTTATTAATATGGAGACAGACTATGAGATGACATCTTCTTCTATTTTAAGGAATTCATTGGGGAGAAGGTTAGCTGTGAATGATGTGAGTTTTAGTTTATAAAGGAGTTTTTTATATAACTAGTTTGAACTGGTGTCGGTGCTGCGGTAGCATTGTGCCTCACAGTAAGACGCTGTCTGGTTCGATTCTCAGCTAGCACGTCTTCTGCATGGAGACATGCATGAATGGGCGTACCTTCGTTGAAGGTTGTGCGTCAGGGCTGGTAACTTGGCACGTAAAAATCAACTACCAATTATTAGCGGACCGAAGTTCCGCTGTGGCAACCCCTAACCGGAAAAAGCCGAAAGACGCAAACAAACAAAAGTTTGGACTGGTGTCATAGAGAAAGACTTGGGATGAAGGGCAGAAGAGGTGGGAAGAATTAGGGGGATATTAGTAGAGTTTTTAGTAGTGAAACCATTGATTCAGTAAAGTGTTGGTTGAACTGGGTAGCAATGGATTCTGTGGTGTCTGAGATGGTGGGGGTTGAAGTAGTTCATTGTCTAGGATTTAAGAATTTTACTGGTGACCCAAAATGTTTATGTGTTGTTTAGATGTTTTTTGTTGTATAGTCATGTAGTATTTTCTTTTGTCATATGTAATTGTTTTTGGCTGAGTTTCTTGATTGATGAAAATGTTGGAGAGAAGTTTGTTTTTTTGTTTGAATGATAAAAAGACCAGGTCCTGTCTCTTTGTTTCATAAGTAGTTTAGTTTCTTTAGTTAACTAGAAAATGGGTTTTGATTTGACACAGTTGTTTTCTGAGGGGGGCTAGGTTGTTATGGATATCAAGGAATTTATTGTTGAATTATTTGACAGTGTCATCTAACTGTAGGCATTTTACAGGGACCTGTCACAATGTTTTAGTAGGGTATTAAAGTTTTGAGGGAGAAAAGTTTTTTTTACTACCAATATATTTATAAAGTATAAAGTAAAAACTGGAAGCCAGAGAAAGCCAAGATAACCAGTAATCCACAAATGTTTATTGATAAACTACAGGCTAAGCGCTTTTGTTTATAAAAAAGACATCTTCAGAACCTGACTTTACAAAAGCAATGTGAGTTCAAATACTGTTACAAATCAAAGTAAAAAAGACAACCTCATTCATATAGCTCTCAGGATCAATCATGTGACCCCACAACTTGGAACATTAAAGACACATTACACCAAACTTTTGTATTAAAAACCACAATTTCCTTACATTAGTGTGAGTGTACCCAAGGGTGAGAGACTGGTGATTGGAGCGGATTTCAATGGGCATGTTGGTTAAGGGAACAGAGGGGATGAGGAAGTGATGGGCAGGTATGGCGTTAAGGAGAGGAATGCAGAAGGTCAGATGGTAGTGGATTTTGCGAAAAGTATGGACATGGCTGTGGTGAATACGTATTTTAAGAAGCGGGAGGAGCATAGGGTGATGTACAAGAGTGGAGGAAGATGCACACAGGTGGATTATATCCTATGCAGGAGGGCCAGTCTGAAGGAGATTGGAGACTGTAAAGTGGTGACAGGGGAAAGTGTGGTTAAGCAGCATAGAATGGTGGTCTGTAGGGTGATGGTGATCAAGAAGAGGAGAAGTGTGAGAGCAGTGCCAAGGATCAAATGGTGGAAGTTGAAAAAGGGTGATTGTGAGGTGAAGTTCAGGGAAGAGATAAAACAGGCAATGGGGGGGGCATTGAAGAGTTACCAAATAGCTGGGTAACTACAGCAGAGATGGTAAGGGAGACAGCTAGAAATGTGCTTGGTGTGACATCTGGACAGAGGAAGGAAGACAAGGAGACCTGGTGGTGGAATGAGGAAGTACAGGAGAGTATACAGAGGAAGAGGCTGGTGAAGAAGAAGTGGGATTGTCAAAGAGATGAAGAAAGTAGACAGGAGTATAAGGAGATGAGGAGCAATGCAAAGAGACAGATTGCGAAGGCTAAGGATAAGGCATATGGAGAGTTGTATGAAAGGTTGGACACTAAAGAGGGAGAAAAGGACCTGTACCGATTGGCTAGACAGAGGGACCAAGCTGGGAAAGATGTGCAGCAGGTAAGGGTGATAAAGGATAGTGAGGGAAATGTACTCACAAGTGAGGAGAGTGTGTTGAGCAGATGGAAAGAGTACTTTGAGGGGCTGATGAATGAAGAGAATGAGAGAGAGAAGGTTGGATGATGTGGGGATAGTGAATGAGGAAGTGAAACAGATTAGCAAGGAGTAAGTATGGACAACTATGAAGAAGATGAAGAATGGAAAGGCTGTTGGTCCAGATGACATACCAGTGGAAGCATGGAGGTGCTTAGGAGAAATGGCAGTGGAGTTTTTAACCAGATTGTTTAATGAAATCTTGGAAAGTCAGAAGATGCCTGAGGAGTGGAGAAAAAGTGTTTTGGTATCTATTTTTAAAAATAAGGGTGATGTGCAGAGCTGCAATATCTACAGAGGGACAAAACTGATCAGTCACAGCTTGAAGTTATGGGAAAGAGTGGTAGAAGCTAGGTTAAGAAGGGAAGTGATGATTAGTGATCAGCAGTATGGTTTCATGTCGGGAAGGAGCACTACAGATGCGATGTTTGCTCTGAGAGTGTTGATGGAGAAATATAGAGAAGGTCAGAAGGAGTTGCATTGTCTTTGTGGATTTGGAGAAAGCATATGATAGGGTACCTAGAGAGGAGTCGTGGTATTGTATGAGGAAGTCAGGAGTGGCAGAGAAGTATGTAAGAGTGATACAGGATATGTACGAGGGTAGTGTGACAGTGGTGACGTCTGCAGTGGGAGTGACAGATGCTTTTAAGGTGGAGGTGGGAATTACATCAAGGATCAGCTCTGAGCCCTTTCTTATTTGCAATGGTGATGGACAGGTTAACAGATGAGATCAGACAGGAGGCCCCATGGACTATGATGTTTGCAGATGACATTGTGATCTGTAGTGAGAGTAGGGACCAGGTTGAGGAGACCCTGGAGAGGTGGAGATATGCTCTAGAGAGGATAGGAATGAAGGTCAGCAGGACTAAGACAGAATATGTGTGTGTGAATGAGTGGGAGGATAGAGGAATAGTGAGGATGCAGGGAGTAGAGATGGCAAATGTGGATGAGTTTAAGTACTTGGGATCAACAGTTCAGAGTAATGGTGAGTGTGGAAGAGAGGTGAAGAAGAGAGTACAGGCAGGGTGGAGAAGAGTGTCAGGAGTGATTTGTGACAGACAGGTACCAGTAAGAGAGAAAGGGAAGGTCTACAAGAGGGTAGTGAGACCAGCTATGTTGTGTGGATTGGAGACGGTGGCATTGACAAAAAGGCAGGAGTCAGAGCTGGAAGTGGCAGAGTTAAAGATGTTAAGATTTGCACTGGGTGTGACAAGGATGGACAGGATTAGGAATCTGTATATTAGAGGGTCAGCTCAGGTTTGACGGTTTGGAGACAAAGTCAGAGAGGCGAGATTGCGTTGGTTTGGACATGTGCTGAGGAGGGATGCTGGGTATATTGGGAAAAGGATGCTAAAGATGGAGCTGCCAGGTAAGAGGAAAAGAGGAAGGCCTAAGGGAAGGTTTATGGATGTGGTGAGAGACGACATGCAGGTGGTTGGTGTTACA
This sequence comes from Protopterus annectens, assembly GCF_019279795.1. Classification (NCBI taxonomy): domain Eukaryota; kingdom Metazoa; phylum Chordata; order Ceratodontiformes; family Protopteridae; genus Protopterus; species Protopterus annectens. Next base: position 1,411,984,592 of record NC_056733.1, read on the forward strand.
CGGCAATATGCAGAGGACAGGAAGAAATGGAAATAGATGATCTGCTGTGGCGACCCCTAATGAGAACAGCCGAAAGAGGAGAAGTTGATTATAATGCTTTTGTTAATATTTAGTTTGAGGCAGGTGATGAGTAGTCTGTTATCTGTGTTGGGGTGGGGGTGTGGGGTTGGCGGTGTATGTCAAAGTGTTCCGGAGTTAGTGCATCTTTACAGATAATAGCTATGCCTCCGCCACGTTTCTGATTCCTGTCGAGTTTATGGATGTTATAACCAGTAGTTAGGATTTCTGTATTACTGACATGGGTTTTTAACCACGTCTCGGTTATTACTGCAATATCGGGGAGTAAAAATTGAACTTTTAAGATTATAAAATATTTCCTAAAATATTATATAATCAAAAACGGCATGGTGGAATACATACTAACATATACCATCCCTGTTTTACTGCGGAGATCGGCTGGAATTTTTTACAGGATAATATATTTAAAAACTTAAGATTGTAACATTCATAATTTTGCTGTTGTTATTAATGTTAATAGTATAATGGTTAGAGTATCCGCCTAACGAACATGCATTCACGGTTCGAGTACTACTCTAATCCGTTGAAGACGTTATGTTGATGTATTCTTAGATCGGTCTATCCACATTGTTAATGTTTTTTAAACAATAACTAATGAGGGGATACAACTGTGAGATAATATTATTGCAGTACTTTTATAATTACACACGTGACATTGACAGCTGTGTATGTGTCCCATCTAAAGAGGGAAAAATGTAAAGGGTACCACTTTAGATACACGTAATGTATTTCACAGTAGAGTTGTGATAGTAACAATAGATTAAGTCCTACTTTTTAAACGTAGTTAGATTATTTCACACTGTCCTAACCTACTGCAAAATAATGGGGAAGATACTCTTACCCCTCCCCTTATGCAGCCGTCCAAATCCGGTCTGCTCTTTAAAATACCGAGCATTTGTACTTTCAGACTTAGAAGTCACGTTACGAGCGTGAGAAACATAAAAAGTCTCCCCCCTTCCATTAAGGACAAGTTACTGGTCAGATAGGCAGTTTTAGGTAAACAGCGAATATCACGTGACATCAGTTTTGTCGGTTTCCTGGAGCGCCAGGAAGTAAGAAAAGGGAGGAGGGAGTTTGTCTTGCCTACGAGAAGTTATGTGACGTCATTGCGGCCATTACTTCAATGCAGAGAAGACAAGAAGGAACTGAATAGCTGACGTCTTTATAAATTCCATTTTTTGCAGTCTTCTCTGCTTGCTTAGTTTTTCATTTTTAATTTAATCAAAAATAGGTGGGTGGAAAGAAGAATCGGAACAGTTCCTGCTTTTGTCCCAATTAGTTGGATTTGTTTGTAACATAATTGAACCTTCTCAGCAGTATCTGCAATGGATGAAAAGGCGTTCACGAAAGAACTGGATCAGTGGATAGAACAGCTGAATGAATGCAAACAGTTAACTGAAGGCCAAGTCAAAACACTGTGCGAAAAGGTAGTACGTTATATGTAGGCTTTGGAAGCAGATACCGTAATGATATTGGTTCCTTTAACTGGTCAAGTTGTGTAGGTTACCGGCGCGTATGGTAGGACCTGAAATTTGCTTTAAACGCAGGGAAACTGCTGTTTCTTTCACATCCCTAAAGCGTGAATTGGAATACTTTATTTCTACAGTAGGCTGCTGCACTGGTAGTCTGATTTTTTGTGCAGTACCAAGCTGCGAATCTAAAAGAAATGAATGGTTGTGATATGAAGATTGGCACTACCTGACATTTCCTGATTCGTAAAATGATAGCGGAGCTTCTCTGGCGAACCGACTTGCTGGTAGCGCTCCTGTTTTCTGTACCGGCATTTTTTAGCCCTGCAGTGATCGGGTTGGTCTAAAATGGCGCCTGGTCTACATTCTTGGTCATATCTTTACTACATTGGCAACAGATAGCGTAGGAAAGTCCATAATGTGGTTAGTAGAATTTGAAATGTTTTCTGGTAACGTTATATCTTCATGTATCTGCGACTTTCCTATCTTGCAGGGTGGTGGTCGTGTTCCGATATAGGTATGGAGGAATGGTAGCATATAACATTTTTTTACGTTATGAATATACAGCTTGCGGTTGAGCTGAAGTAGATAAAATTCTTGTTCGCTAACCTTTGTGCCTCAGATTGGGTTGAGAGAGAGGATGTAAGAAATGCTTTCGTTGAATTTACCATTTTAATTTCACCGTGATGTTAATTGTCCCGTTGCAGTTTGTGGGTGATGAGATTTACACGTTCATAATGAACGGCTTGGGAATAAGGAGTTGTGTAGTCAAGGGGGTAGTAGTGTCGAACTGATACAGAAGTTACCTGGCTAATGTGGGTTAACTTTGTCGAATTCTAAATGCGCGCAATTAGGCAATGTCGGTGGTTGTGGAAGATGCACATTGTTTGTGTTCGTGTCTGGATTTAAAATGCATTTCCGAATCTTACTTTAAACATAGTAATTGTGGTGTTTTTTGTCTGCGCTGCGCTCAAAATAATGTTTAGTGGAGTCGGATGCGACTGCACTGCCTGTCAGTTGTACATACTTTTGTCTGTAGCACATTTTGTTTTAAGGGAAAACGTTTTAAATCGCAATGTTACAGAAATCGTTTTGAGCGCGCTTTCCTATGGAGAAAATGGTTTACTACATTGTTTACCACAAGCTGTGGCATAGCAGGCTGTACCACCGATGTTATGGACCTCTTGTTTCAGTGGAATGTAGTGTACCTGTTCTTTTTTTATTTGAATGTATGTATAGACATCCCTGTAGCCCGCTACCGGTGTTCTGTTCCTTTTCTTGCTGCACATTTTTCCTACTCGTTGTACTAGAATGTTAAGTTAAAATGTTGTTTTTCATTGAATCTGTATTTCGTGCTGAGTCAGAAAAGCAACAGTGGACCAGTGTCGTGCCGCTGTTAAATATTTAAGTTGTTCCCCAATTAATGTATTAGAATGCGTATATTTGCGCGGGGGTGGGGTGGTGTTACTAAGTGCAAGCATGCACGCACTGTGTACACTCGCAAATGTGTATATTTTTTCATTTTTAATATGTTTATTTTCGAATACCTTTCAGTCCAGTTTTTTTTACTTGTTAGTAGTATCCCACAATCCTACTAGAAATGGAGTTGTGTGCTGTTTGGTATTCACACGTTTTGTTGATTAGATGTCCGTACTTATGACAGGATGTGCCAACTTTTCCGTGCTTGCAAGTTTAAAAGGTTTTGTGTAAGTGTCGAGTTATATTATAGATAAGGTCCTGTGCGGTTTTTGGGAATAGGCGTAGAAAGAATGCAGAGGGATTTAGTAGTTTCACTGCTTATATTTATTTGACAGGAATGCATGCATGTATGTGATGTCTTATTGGAAGCTTATTTACCATAAAATGCGCTGTGTGTGTGTATATAGATATGTATAATGTACAATTGTCGTTTTGTATGATGTGGGCGTAGATGACCTGCAAGGGTTTTATTTTATTCGTTTTACTGGAATACTACAGTCATCACAGTAGAACATTTGCAAATACAACCCTTTTGGAGAGATTCTTGTAAACGTAAACCAGGGCTGATTACAAGCACCCAGTAGTGCCCATCTTGATTGTGTATTAACAGAGAAGAAAGACAAATATGTATGTGGTTTAGGAGTAGCTTGTGGCTGTTTTAGTCAAGAGTTAAGGGAATGGGAGTCAGATTGTAGGGCTAACAGTGTCATAGTTGAATGAAGGATTGGATAGGTCAGCCATGTCCTCTGCATAAAGAGTGTTAAGATTAAGTGGGGATCGGGGATAGGTTATGCTTTTACCTGTATACAATCTTGTCAGTTTTGTTTTGAATTTCGTTAAGCATGTCTTATTGGTGGAGTGACTGTTGAAATAACTTAACTTAACTTCTTGGGGTGGTACTGCTGTTTCTTGCCCACCTTTACACATTGTATGTTTTTAAGCAGCAGCCCAGTTAACTTAATAGTAGAGTAACCATCTCTTGTGAATCTGAATTACTGCATTTATTGGCTTGTTCTTGTGTCCAGTTTGTGTGGCTTAAAACACTGATGTAACAGTAACTGTCATATTAGTTCTTAAACTGTTTGTTCTACTCTTAAATTGCTGACAACTTGTTCGAAATGTGTGAACTTTTAAGACCAGGCTTACCTGTTGTCTTGATATTTTCAGGAACTTTTGGTGGGGGTGAGGACCTGTGTTCAATACAGTTGTTATATACACAGCCTTCATTTGATATTAGTTTAGACACTAGAGCAGCTGCACACCGTACTTGCTAAAGTCTCAAAACTGTGGATAATTTGGAGAGCTATTGGGGGGGGGGGGGGTGATATTTACCAAACGTTTAACTAGGTGGTATTCTTAAGGTTCCAGCATGTTTGTAAGATTTGGAGGGCTAACAGTGTGCATGTTTATGTTATAGGCCATATGCAGTAACAAACACCTGTATAAAAACAGGTATAGGGAATGATATACTTTCAGATATCCTTGTTGGCAAACAAGAATGGTGTACAGCATAAGCAGTGGTATGTACATAGGTAGTGTCAAGTGAGTTAGTTGAGGAAGACCTATGTTTAAGTCAAGTGTGCTACTTTGCTTATCTGTCTAGCAGTTTAGCTTAGAAAAATTCTTACATGGTCAATGGCTTCTATTTTTGGATAATGTTTGTTTTTTGATGGTATTTTTGAATATTCTGTCCAAAAAGTTTTGCATATTTGTTTTGTCTTTGCATACTGACCACTTATCCCTGTGCCAAAATTTGGTTGGTCAGTTTGCTTCTTGCCAAAGGGAAGGAGTCACAATAGCTTGTTATATTTTTTCCTCACTTATTAGTGGGACACATTTTTTTAAGAATTAATGAATGTAATTACTATTAGATCGGCTTATGCAGTAAATTTCACACGAGCCAATATCTACTAGATTAAGTTGGAAACAGTTAAGTTATGGTTGACCAAATCAATATACTAATCAGTGTGCTAAAAGCAGAATCCCTTGACCCGCAAGCAATTCTTTGGTTTAAATCCTACCTAGAAAATGGACAACAAACAGTGGTCTGGGACCATCTTTCCATACCCCTCCCTGTGAACATTGGAGTCCCTCAAGGCTCTATCCTAGGCCCTCTTCTCTTCCATTTTTATTAACTATCTCTATACTGTTTCCTCAAGCCACCTGTATACAATACGCTGATGACTCTAATCTGTACTGCTAAGTAATCGACCCCTCTCCAGACCCTTACTCGAACTGTATTTAACTCTGTTGAAAAGTGGTTCACTCATCATTGCCTCCTCCTTAACCCACCCAAAAATCTCCACAGATCCACTTCAGAATTACCTCTAATAATGGAACTTGTATTTCCCCTGATCCTACTGCACATCTCCTGGGCATAACCGTTGATCATAACCTCAGCTATGATGACCATATCAACAATACTATAAAAAATGTCAAAGTAGGCTCACTGTATAGAATCAAACCCTTCCTTCCTTACACCACTAGCTAGAACCACCATTGCCCAGACTCCTCTCACTTCTACCTTATTCTATGCTTCTGCCATATATACCAATCTATCTAAGCACAATCTTACCAAGCTTGAAACTAGCTATAATATAATCAGATTTGCCACTGGCTCCCCTTCTAGAGCCCACCACTGTCTCAACCTTAAACAATTCTGATGGTCAGAACTACAAAACCAAACTACTATATAATCAACTTGTGATCGCACAAAAAATCCTTAATCACCCTACTAATACCCCTATCCTCTCTAACCTGATCTCCCCATATAAAAATCTTACAACATTACGCTCAGCTAATAAGCTAATTGCCAACATTAAATCTAATAAAAAAGCTGGGGATTCATGTTGTGGGCAGAATCTGGAACAAGCTTCCTAGAACACCCATTTCTCTCTCATCTACACCACTATTCAAGAAACATCTCAGAACATCTAAAAATACACTGACTTTGTCCCTGCTCTAAGCCTGACTGAATCATACTTATCCTCTTATTTTTCTTATTGCTATACCCCTTCCTCTTGGTCTATGGCCCCTCTGCAGCATTAATCAATAGAAGCTAACTTTATACTAGTACTTCTTTCACATAATGAATAATAATTTTCAAATATTGTGTAAACTTGTGCTTGAGTGTACCTGAAACCTACTAAAGACTTTGTACTTGATTTGTTTCTTAAACCTATGCCAAGACTCTGTACTATTGTTCACAAATTTGTTTTCCAACCATTTTTTGCTCTCTAATGTATTGGAATCTAGCCATTTTTTAATTTTGTATTCTGTAATTTTACTTATGCTTGGGAGTTTTTCTCCTCGGGCCTCTACTGAAAATGGACATGTGTCCAGCTAGACTAGCCCGGTCAACAAATATAAAATAAATAAATAAAAATTTGCTAATTTAAATAAGGTGGTGGGGGATGAGGTCAATCTTGACATGTGTGGATATTAAGTTTTAAGCTGTTAAGTTGCAGCTGCTATTTAACAAGAAAAAATTAGTTTGTGCATCATGGTTAGCTGTGATCTCCCTTTTTCTCAGAGAATGAAACAGAGTTGGATTTGTGTGTATTTTGTGCTTGATCTGGTAGTGTAACCCTTTGTATGATTAACCACCAAGTTTTTAGTACCGTGTTGGGTCTTTTCTGCTCAGGCCTTTGCTGAATATGGGATTCTGCCCTGTTGGGGCTTTCATAGTACAGTAGAGTAGATTATCCGAGCTAATTGGGTCCTTGTGTAGTTTGGATATTCAAACATTTAAATTGATCCGGATAAAAATTTTCAAAACTTGCAAGGAATAAAAGTTTTTCAACCATTCAGCAGATCCAGTGGATGATCAAGAATACTTTTTCACACACAGGCAAACTAAAAGCTAAAAAAAAAAAAACACAGGTGAATATGTACATTACTGTATTCAGACTTATGATTTTTCCTACCTGAAAACTTTGGTATTTTGGATAATTGACTCTCTACTGTAAACATAGGCATGCAAGTAGGTTTTCTACATTTCCAGAACAGTCTGTATTTAGCAGTGTTGGCTCTAACTAGAAAGTTCCGAAAATGGATTTGAATCATGTCGGTGAACTTGTTTAATTCCAGTAGGATTCTGGGACTTCCACTTCTCTGGAAGTACAGGGCAACTTGAGTTCTGTGGCCATTTGCTCCTTGCCATTGCATATTCATAGACTGTACCTCATTTTGTGTAGGGAGGGCTAGGTCAGTTAATCTAGGGGCGAATTTATGAATGTCTTCCTTAAAACAAAAAAATACTTTATTTGCAGCAGGATTCATGTCTTAACTTCCTTTGTAATATTTTATTTACTGAATAAACTTGAGATGTTTTGGTTCTGGTAATTGTTGGACCGTTTGTTTTGTCGGGATATAAAAGATACAGGAACACTGGGTCCCTAATGGGATGGATGGAAGTGTTATAGCTCTCATCTCAAGTCTGAAAGATGCTTAAAACAGGTTGCTTCCTGTTTTTCCTGGTAATTTTGGAATTTTAAGTTGGTGGTCTTTAGAACATCTGGGGTCTTGTTTTGTATACAAATTTTTGGGAGCAACTTAGAAATTATGGAGCACACTCTAAGCTGGGTAGCCACTAACTACCCTCAAGAAACCATTGTACTAGGAGATGTCAACATTGACTGGACCCAATGTTCCTCACAGACAAATCCTACACCCATAAACCTATACGGTTTCACCCAAAATATAGCCTCTACCACAAGAGTAGGAAATGCACACCAAAAAGAGAGTATACTTGACTGGATACATACAAATAACACCAATAAATACACCACTGGAACCCTCCCTGATGATCTTAGTGATCACCTAGTCACATTCATAATAAAACATAAAATTACTAGCACAAACCTTCCCATACATAGACTTGTTAGAAACAAAAAGAAATTTGCTCCAACACAATTTATAACAGAACTCAAATCCTGTAACTGGTCTAAGCTAAAAACTCTTCCCCTCGAGAGTGTGACACACTTTACTGACACATTCCTTAATATTCTCGACTTTCATGCACCCAACCGAGTAGTCAGAACTAAGGTACAGATAGCACCCTGGTTAACCAGAGAAACCAAATCCAAAATTAAACTTGGAGACAAGGCCTGGGATAAATGGCGCGCTACCAAGGTACCTCTAGATCGCATTAAATTCCAGCAGCTTAGAAATGATACGAAAAAGCCATTACCCTGGACAAAAGAACTACTTCTGTCACCTCCAAGATAAACACCAGAATAACCCTAGGAAGTTCTGGGCAGGTTTAAATCTCCTCCATTCAGGGAAATGGTCAACTCCTACCCCTGAGACACTTATTGGTCGTGGGTCTAGCGTAGGGTTGCCATGAGTTCTTGGTTGTGGCTGTAATCGTGTAGAGTCTGCATGTCCTTGGTCTCATTGAGTTTTATTCGGGTACTCCCATTTCCTCCAAACACCCAAAAGACCTGGTATAAACAAATTGATCTTTCAGTTTGCATAGAAAGTGTGCCCCCACCACACACACTCCTGATAGAGTTGGCTTGCAGGGATGGTGCATAAAGTGTATAAAAAATATTGGAGATGTGCATATATAAAGCTCTTGGGTAGTGAAAAAATAAGGTACAAGATGCATTGCAGAACATCTAAAGCCTCCACTCCTAGCGGCAGTCATTCTCGACTGTGTAAGTGACTTGGTCCAGTCCTCCGCCTTGGGTCTCACCTAGTCTAAAACTGACCCTAGTCAGAAGTGGGCACAGATTGCTGTAGGTTGTGTTGGGGCTGGAGTTAATGTAGTCTCTTCTTAAATGTTCTTTACATTTTAAAATTTCAGAGATGTGTAGAGAATGTTGCTATGGCTTGCTCAGGGCAAGTTTACTGTGTAGGTACAGAGAGGTGGAATAACTGTGTGTGTTTTATTTCTTCACGATTGAAATTTGGATAGAAGGTTTGTGGTCTGCACTCTTGTGGGAGGAGAGGCCAGATTCTGCCCTTCTGAGCTGGGAATTTCTGGTTAAAGGCTTTCATTGCACATTTTTATTTGAATTGTTTCTTTCTGAAATTGGTACGCCTTGTTTGCTGTAGCATATATTAGATTCAGGCCTGCCGGATCTAGCTTTGTTGTATAACTTGTGCACTGATCCAGGCTGTGTCTTTTGGGGAAGGTTTTCTGCACCCTAGTGGCAAGAGTGTGCAATTAGAACTTCTCTGATTTGGAGACTGCTGGAACAGGACTCTGTTTTTTGAGCTTTTTAACTGGTTTCCCGCCTTTCTGAACTAGTCCAGTTTTCAGGTAATTGCTGAATCCAGGGCTGTGTTACAAGTTTGTGTTGCCCATACCTTACTTGGATAGAAGGAAGTTTCTCTTCATAGGTTCATACTAGGCTATCTGCCCTAGGGCATTTATAAGCCTAGCCAGAGTATGTTTGGCTTTCGCCACCCATTTTAAATTAATTTTGCTATGCCCTTTTTCGAGGTTAGTATACTGTGCCTCTGAGTGAAGGGAGCCTCTGGATTATGAATCGTTCCCTCCAGCATGTCCTATTTATTTCAGTGCTGAGGTTCAAGTCTCTCGAGCGTGTAGCTCGAAGGGATTTGGATTTTTTGAGGTGCAGCGTGTCCCTTAATTCTGGGTTGGACATGGCTTTTACGTCAGGCACAGGTCACCTCTGAGCAGGCGGTATGCCACTGAGTAGAGCTGGAGTTTCTTTAACCGGGCAGCATATGGCATCTGTTTGAGCCCTTTGATCCTCTTGGTGAGGTACTTTTGGGGTCTTTCCAGTTGCTGCAGGTGTTTGGTAAGGTACATCCCAAAAGGGGCATTGTACTCTATTATGGGCCTGATGAGGGATGAGTTAAGAGGCACGATGACCTCCCCTAATTTAGATGTGAATCCCTTCATGATTAGGTGGGCTATATAAAATGTTTTTCTAACCACTTTGGCCACGTGGTTGTCAAATGAGAGATTGCCATCAACTTGGGTCCCCAGGTCCCTAATTACATCTTCTGTACTTAATGGATTACCACCTATGTGGTAATTTGTGGGCACTTTGTTTTTGCCAAAGGGGATGACTACACACTTTTTGGTGTTTAGCTTGAGGCCATGGCTCTGGCACCAGTTGTCTGTTTCTATGAGGCCCTTTTGGAGGATGCTTGTGGCGGCTGGAGAGTCTATTATGGCACCCAGTTTGCAGTCATCTGCGAACTTGGTCAGCCACAGTCCTTCCGTGTTGGCCTGTACCTCCGAGAAATGTATACCAAACGAGAGGACCCAGGACTGAGCCTTGTCGGACGCCACTTGTAACTGGTTTGGAGTCTGACATGGCTCCAGCAATTCTAACCATGTGGGTTCTGTCCTTGAGCCAGTTTGCAACCCATCTAGTGACATAGGGGTTTATATTTAAGCTGGCGAGCTTATCTATAATGCCCGAGTGGGGTATTGTATCGAAGGCTTTTGCGAGGTCCAGATAGGCTGTGAGGACCACCTTCCCTTCGTCAATGGCCTTGGTGACTGTTTCAAAGGAGTCAACCAGGTTTAAGAGGCAGGATCTGCCCTTAACAAAGCCAAACTGGGTAGGATCCAGTGTCTGTAGGTCCCCAATATCTTTATTTATGAGGTCCATGATTATCCTTTCCATAGCTTTGCAGACCAAGCTAGTTAGGCTTATGGGGCGATAGTTTCCAGGGTCCGTTGAGGGACCACTGTTGCTGTACGCCACTCTTTGGGTACATATTCTGTAGTAAGGCTGAGATTGAACAGTAGTTTTATGTTTGGGTTTAACTCTTCTTGGAGTTCATGTAGGATGCAGCCTGGGTCACCGTCTGGTCCCATTGATGCTGTGTTTTTTGCTTTGGAGATGGCGGCTCCCACCTGAGCATCTGAGATGTCAGGGGGGCAGCACTCTGCTGGGATAGATATTTGCCCTTTTGGTGGGGAGGGGGGGGGAGAAGTTTGCGCTGAACCTGTCTGCTAGGATGTTGGCAGTGTCTGTGGGTTCGGTGTATTTTTTGTCATTTTGGACTAATTCTGAGCATATCTGGGAATTCCCACCCAGGTTCCTAACATAACTAAAAGCCTTGTGATTATCCTTGGTGTCCTGTGCAATTTTTCTCTCGAAGCTGGCCTTTGACGATTTTATGAGTGCCCTTAGTTTTTTGCTTATGCTGATCAGCGATGCCTTCCCTTTTTGGGATTTTGTTCTATCATGTAGTAGCTTCCTCCTTCTGTTGTATAGTTTGTTTATGGCTGGGGTCCACCAGACAGGTCGTCTGCCTTTGGAGGATTGGGTCTTGGTTTTATTTGGGATTGCATGATCATGCATTCCTGAAGGTATTCATAGAATGCATTTATAAAGGATTCTGCGGTCTGGGCCGTATTTTCCACAGGCCCGGGGGCTTTGAAGGATTCCACCTCTGTTTTGAGGAGTGTGAAAATTGCTTTAGAGAAGTTTTTCACTGTGGTTTTCTGGGCAGGGGGTGGGGTCAGGATGTGAATATCCAGTGAGATCAGTTTATGGTCTGATCTTACCAGTGAGGGATACACTTCTGGTCTGGAGCATAGAGTCCCCATGTTGGTGATGATCAGGTCCAGTATGTTTTCCCTTGGAGCTAGAGTAATGCTCCCATCTATGTTTGGGTAGTTGGTCACCCAATATAATGGTGTTCGGAGAGACCTTCATATTTTCCAGTGTTCTCAGGAAGGCCGAGTGGGGTTCCTGGGTTTGGGAGGGTGGTCTGTAGCAGGCTATAAACTGGAGGGCAGTTTTACCCACTGTTAGTTGCACATGGATAGTCTCTGATGCTTCGTGCTTTGCCACCAACCTGGAGGTGTGGGTATCTTTGAATATTGATACCCCCCCTCCTTTTGTGGTTCGGTCCAAGTTTTGGGGCCGAAAAGCATGGTATGAGGTATAAACCTGGTAGTGCTGGGGTGCTCTCGGGGAGTCCTGAACCAGGTTTCTGTTACTGCACAGATATCGATGTTCTCCATGCTAAGGAGAGTTTCGAGTGCGTGCATCTTGAGGTTTAGACTTATAGCGTTGAGTAGCATTACTCTTAGTTTCTTATCCCTTGTGATACCTATGGAGGTAGGTTTGTCTTTTGAGCCTTGCCTAAAAAAGGCACTATGGGGGTAACAAGAGCCTTTGCCAATATCCGAAAGCCCAGGGGTGACGGGTGCAAGCCGTCCCTAGCAAAGCATCGTGGCTTGTGCATATCATCCCAAGCTGACAGGCATTGGATCCCCTTTGAATGACACCAATACTTAAGCCAATTGTTGAAATTGATCATCTTGTCTTCATATTGTGGCATCATTCTTGGTGAGGGTAAGATGCTACTCAAGGTCAGGGTCATACCAGCCTGGGCTACATGCTCAGAGCTCCTCTGTCTCTCTTCATGTAGTCCAGGGAGGTACGTCTCGGGTCATTGTCCATGCTGGTGTGAATGACCCGAGTCATATTTGTACTTGCCTTGGAGTGACCCGAGTGCTTGTGTTATGTGGCGGATGCTAGAGCCAGACAGGCTTCTCACCGTGACCTTCTCCTTGTTCAGCCTGGTGAGCGGGACGTCAGTGTGCCTGACGATAGTCACCTATTACAAGTGTATCAGGTGTGTTTAGTCTTAAGGGCTGTGACTGTTCGGCACACTGGCTTTGTGAGATGTGTTGCACGTGTTTTGTTTTGGGGTAGCGGTTGCTTGGGTGTCTGCTTTGGAGGTCTCTGCTGCTTAGGCAGATCTTTTAGAGCCTCCAAGTATGTTTTTGTCTGATTATGTGTTTGGTTTGCCGTCGTGGTAGGTCTATGTGAGACAGGAATTGTGAGTGTGGTTTCCTTCTCCTGACTGGTTATGCCAGTACTGAGTTGAGAGAGCTTAGCCTCCAGTTTGGCTATATGGTTGCATCTCTCACGTGTTGGAATTTGTTGGGAGGAGGAGAGGGTTGTCTGTGTACATGAGGCAGTTGTAACATTGCCTCAAGATTCCCATATTCACCAGCTGGACTGGAGAGGAGATTGACAACTGACCTTTGGACATGCTAGAATAATGTTGGGAATTCCTTTATAATTGAAAACAAGGGCCAATGGGGAGCGAGGGTGTAGTGCTTTTAATTTTTTGTGCTGATTTACCAGGTAACTTAAATGCAAAAATGACAAACAGTAACTTTCTTTCAAGCGAAGCAATGAAATAAGTACAGTAAGCAATGCAGATATCACTAGGGATCCACAGAAAGAAGCGCTTTAGGTGGAATTAGCGTTCCAGGGAAATAACAAGCATACAAACAAAGCTAGATTCAGCAGGCCTGGATCTAGTCTATGCTACAGCAAACAAGGTGTACCAATTTCAGTAAGATACAGTTCAAATATTCAGGCACTATAAACCTTTAACCAGAAATTCCCAGCTCAGAAGGGCAGAGTCCAGCCTCTCCTCCCACAAGAGTGCAGACCACGAACCTTCTTAATGTAAAATAACTGGCCTGAAACCCAAGTGCTTAAGCCAGAGCCTAATACACTTTAAGAATAACAGACACTGAGCTCTCAATCAGCAGTTCCCAACTTAGAAGGATGAAAGCTACCTGTCCTGCCACCACAGTGCATGCCACAAACCTTCCTAATGTAGAACAACTGGTCTGAAGCCCAAGTGCTTAATCCAAAAGACTTAGAATGATAGCTACACTTTAACCAAGTTACTACCAAGCAGTAATAAATACAACTGGATACTTTAAATAATGCCTGGATTAGTGCTAAAGTTATAAACAAAGCTAGATTCAGCAGACCTGGATCTAGTCTATGCTACAGCAAACAAGGTGTACCAATTTCAGTAAGAAGAAATTCAGATATGCATGCACTATAAGCCTTCAACCAGAAATTCCCAGCTCAGAAGGGCAGAGTCCAGCCTCTCCTCCCACAAGAGTGCAGACCACAAAACCCTCAATGTAAAATAGCTGGCCTGAAAGCCCAAGTGCTTAAACCAGAATTAATATACTTTTAGAATAACAGACACTGAGCCCTCAATCAGCAGTTCCCAACTTAGAAGGATGTAAGCTACCTGTTCTGCCACTACAGTGCAGACCACAAACCCTCTCAATGTAAAACAACTGGTCTGAAGCCCAAGTGTTTAAACTGAAAGGCTTAGAATGAGTTACACCAAGCAGTAATAAATACAATTGAGAACGTTTAAGATGACGCAAAAGCAGAATAAAGTAGGAAGAAACACAAGTACAGTAAAAGCAGAAGAAATTTCTAAAAAAAAAAAAAGTAGCAAAAGCAGTAGTAAATACAATTCTCATGCAGTGCAAGCTGGCACACTTGAATATGTAGCAATATTAGTCCACACACAGTTTGAAAAAATGTAATTAAATTAAAAAGGACTAAAAGCAAGTGCAGAAAGGGTTTATTAGGTAGAATGCAGTAAATAGATGTCCTGGGGGAGTGTCTTAGATCAAATCTACAGTGGGGTGGGCACTGCAAAAGCCACCAAATTTAAACTACAACCAAGAATAGGGAGGGCGGTGGGGAAACAGTTTCAACACAGATGTAAGGAATGTGCAAATTATAAAAAAATATATATTTTGTTTGCTATAGATTTGCAGAGCAGTAAGACACAGATATCAAGCAGACAATTTAACTCTATAATACAGAATAACACAGAAAATATACTCATCTCTATAAACTTGAAGATAGTTCTGTAAGGCTATCTCTCAAACTAAGGTTCCAGTTTGAATACAGGTTGTTAATTAAAAGGAGAGACAGCACTAGCTAAATTATATCAGCTGAAAGACAAGGCAGGAAATGAGGGGGGTGGGGGACAGTTTCAACAGAGATGTAAGGAATGTGCAAATTATAAAAATATATATATATACTGTTTTTCATCTGTGAGAGAGGGGAGCTTTGAGCAGCCCATCTGTCCCTGGAGGAGTGGTTTCCGCCCAGAAGTTGGTAGTTTATTGGCCATATTGGGCTAATTTCTCTCACTTCCTTATAAAAATTGCATTTGTGTAGTTTTGCACGCCGGGCAGCGCCAGTTAGCTAGGGTTAAACTATTCCCGGCTCCACAGTCTACTCTGCAATTTTTCCCTTGGAACTAGACAAATCAACTTAGCACACAAATCATTCATTTCACATCCAAGCACTTGCTAAAAACTTATAGCAAGCACTAATTAACCCTAGCACTAGACCCCCCCCTATACTGTCCAGAAGGACACGTCTCTCTCTTCATCCCCACCAACCAATCAGAAAAACAGCTTACTCTATCTATTAAGGCATGTCCAAAGGGCAGTTTCCGCTGTACTCTCCAGTCCAACTGGTGAATCTGGGCATTATGAGGCAATGTTACAACTGCCTCATGTACACGGGCAACCCTCTCCTCCTACCACCAAGCACTAATATATGAGAGAGATGCAGTTATACAGCCAAACTGGAGACTAAGCTCTCAACCCAAGACTGGAACTGACAGTCAAGAGGAGAAGGGTAATACTTACTTACAACACATCACCAATCTCACATAGACCTAATAAACCAACACCGACAAATAACACACACAAAATACAAGAAAACCTACTCGGAGGCTCTAAATAAAAATCTACAAAAGCAACAGAGACCTCCAAAGCAGACATCCAAGCAACCTCCACACCCCATCACCAACCACGAAACATACTTCACATAATTAGTTTCATGCAGTCACAGCCCTTAAGGCAAAATAGCATACCCAACATGCTAGTAATAAGTGACTCTATAGTCAGGCAGACTGATGTCCCACTAACTAGGCTGGACAAGGAGAAGGTTACAGTTAGCTGCCTGGTTGGGCGCCAGGATTCGCCACATAACACAAGCACTCGGGTCACTCCAGAACAGGTACAAATAAGACTCTGTCATTGTTCATGTTGGTGTGAAAGACCTGAGACGTACCTCCCTGGTCTACATGAAGAGACATGGGAGAGCTCTCTGATCATGTAGCCCAGGCCGGTATGACCCTGAGTAGCATCTTAACCTCACCATGAATGATGCCACAGTATAAAGAAAAAATGATCAATTTCAACAATTGGCTAAGTTTCTGGTGTCATTCAAAGGGGATCCAGGATCTGTCTGCCTGGAATGACATGCTCAACAAGCCATGTTGCTTTGCAAGAGATGGCTTGCACCGGTCACCCTTAGGCTTTCGAATACTGACCAAGGCTCTTGCTGCCCCCATAGTGCCTTTTTAGGCAAGGGTCAAAGACAAACCCACCACCATAAATGGCACAAGTAACCAAAAACTGAGGGTAATGCTACTCAACGCCAGAAGTCTAAACCCCAAAATGAGCGCACTCTAGGCACTCCTCGGTATGGAGAACATCGACATCTCAGGAGCCTTAAACCAGGTTTTTGTTACTGCACAGAACACCCCAGCACTACCGGGCTATAACTCGTACCATACCTTTCGGCCACAGAACCAGAACCTAAACACAAAAGGCGGAGGTGTATCCATATTCATCAAGGATACCCACACCTCCAGGTTAGTGGCTCAACACAGATCATCCATGTGCAACTAACAACGGGCAATACTCCAATCCAAATTGTAGCTTGCTACAGATCACCCACTATGACCCAAGACCCTCATTCTGCATTTCTGGAGACACTGGGAAATATGAAGGTTCTACCAAACACCCTAATACTGGGTGATTTCAATTACCCAAACACAAAACTGGGTGAACTACTAAAGTACTAACTCCCTTGCCCAACGCTTCCTAGAATTTATAAACTAATGCCCTGGATCAACTGGTCAACACTCCCACCAGAGGGAACAACATATTGGACTTGGTCATCACCAATATGGGCAGCCGGTGTTCCACACGGGAGGTCAACCCCTAGCTGGTTTAATCAGACCATAGACTAATCACTCTGGATATCTATGTTCTAAGACTCTGGTGGAAAGGTTCCCAGCCCCCATGCTAAAGGACAGTGCTGTCCAAGCTGTTGAAACCTTTACAAAGGCATTCTGAGCATCTGCAGGAATGCATGGACTGCCATCCCAAGTAAAACCAAGACTCACTCCTCCAAGAACCTAAGTGGAAACTCTCAGATCTGCTCAGAGTTCATGCAGAATGGCACAAAATACACTGAACAGAGTGATATTGCCAACATTCTGGCAGAAAGGTTTAGTGCAAACTTCACCCCCTAAAGGGGCCCATAGCCATATCAGAAGAATGTAGGGACCAGTCAGTCACTGACACACAGGTTAAAACAGCCCTATCCAAAGCCAAAAACACAGCTTCATTGGGACCGGACAGTGTCCCGGGCTGTCTTAAAAGAGCTCCAAAATAAATTAACCCCCCACCTTAACACACTGTTCAAACTCAGCCTCTCTACAGGCTGTGTACCCCATAGAGTGGTACACAGCAACAGTTAACCCGCTCCACAAAGGTGGAGCCACGATTTACCCTGGGAACTGCCGCCCTATAAGCCTGACTAGCCTGGTCTGTAAGGCTATGGAGCGCATAATCATGGAACTCAACGGAGACATTGGGAACATCCAAACTTTGGACCCTACCCAGTTTGGCTTTAAAGGCAGACCATGCCTCCTACACCTGGTGGACTTCTTTGAGACTATTACCAAGGCATTAGACGAGGGAACGGAGGCCCACGCAGCTTACCTAGACCTCGCAAAGGCTTTCGACACCACTCCCCATTCTGATGATATAGATAAGCTCAGCTTGAACGGATAGAACCCACATGGTGAGAGTTGCAGGCTGTTGGTCCGACTCTAAACCGGTTACAAGTGGCGGCGTCCCGCAGGGCTCAGTCCTGTTCGGTGTGTACTTCTCAGAGGTACAGGCAAGTACAGGAGGACTGTGGCTGACAAAGTTTGCAGATGACTGCAAACTAGGGGTCATAATTGATTCTCCGGCTGATGCAGACACCTTCCAGAAAGGTCTCACTGAGACAGATACCTGGTGTCAAAATCATGGCCTCAAGCTAAATGACAAATTGCATAGTCAATCCCTATGGAAAAACAAAGTACCCGTGAACTGCCACATAGGTGGTAGTCCCCTAAATGCAGTAAATGCAGAAAATGTAATAACAGATTTGGGGACCCAAGTAGATGGTAATCTCTCCTTTGATAATCATATTGCCAGGTTGGTTAGAAAATCCTATGCGGCCCACCTAATCACAAAAGGGTTCGCATCTAGAGCAAAAGGTTATTGTGCCTCTCTACTCATCACTCATTAGACCCATCATAGAATACAACGCCCCATTTGGGGTGTACCTTACAAGACACCTGCAACAGCTGGAAAGACTACAAAAGTACCTCACCAAGAGGAGTACTGGCCTCAAACAGCCATCCTATGCAGTCCGACTCATACTCCAGCTGTACTCAGTTGCATGCCGCTTACTCAAAGCTGATCTCTGCCTGACGTACAAGGCCATGTCCAACCCTGAATTGATGGACATGCTCCACCTAAACAAAAAACAAATCCTAGAGAGCCACTCGCTCTGGAGATATAAACCTGTGTGTGTATAGATATACAGATGTATAGATGTATAGATGTATAGATGTATAGATGTATAGATGTATAGATGTACAGATGTACAGATATATAGATATATGTATAGATGGATATTCACAAACGACACCCAAAAAGTATAGATGGATATTCACACACGACACCCAAAAAGTAAACTGCAATATATCACCAAACACCCTTGAGCAGCAACAGACGTATAAAATTCAAAAGTCCGTAAAATTCAGATATCCAAGAAATATATCCAGAGAATACGTAGATGTATAGGCATAGGTGTGTGTGTGTGTGTGTGTGTGTATGTATATATATATATATATATATATATATATATATATATATATATATATATATATATATATATATATATATATATATATATATATATATATACACGCATGTGTATATCTATACAAAAGCATGTATTTACACACCAATGTAGTTTAGTGGGAGGATAACGCCTCTTTTCAGGGAGTAACTCCTCTTCCACCAAATCAGACTTTTATTTCACCCTGTACTTAATATTATGCTATCCCAGAAGGTGACTGAACCTGTTCTGCTTGCCAGATTTTGAAAGATTCTTATTTGGCTGTGCTTTTACAGCAGAGTGAAAATTTTAATTCAGTCTTTCTTTATTAAAGCGATTAGTTCGCAAGTTCATAATGTAGTCAGTTCACAGCCTGCTACCTCTACTTCCTCATTGAAATTTCCTGACAACACTGCTTAAGATGCTTATCCGTATTCATCCAGACTTCAGGTCTTTGTTAATGTAATCCAAAGAGAGAACCTTATTGGTTATCTGTCTTGCGCTTTGGACTGTTCACTGCACCATGTGTATTCAGCGTGTCCAGCTATAGCTCATTGCAGTCTTCAGGGTATCAACAGTTTCCACGTTTAGATGACTTGCTTGTCTTTGCAGAGTTTTTGAAAGTGTCAGTAATACGTTTTGGGTTTGAGCTGTTACGCAAGCTGGGGTTCCAAGAGAACATTCGTAGCCTCCTTTTTTTTTTTTGCTGGAACTGAATTTGTCAGTAGGTTTGCTACATCTTCTGTGTCAGCACAGGTGGCTCCAAATACGGCTTTAGTAGACTTTGTTCTCTGTGTTGGTTTTGTGACTGTGTTTATCATGGTGGTTGCTGCACGTCCTAATTTTTGCCTTTATTTATTTTTGTTGTACCGCTTATTGATTGTGATATTCCACGAGTGTGGTGGTTTTGTCAGTTCTGTACTTCTGGTGGGTACACCTGCCTCTGCAGCTATTAACATTTGTATAGGTTTGCTGCGTAGGCAGCAGTGTTGGTGGAGGGGGTTGGAATTTTTGCCAGGTTTTCACTTAATAGTGGGAAGTTAACCTTGGAGTTCTGAGTATTCCAGGGTTAGCTGGGTGTTCGGTATTTATTTTTTACTTCATAATTTTTGCGTTGTGAAATCAGAAATTCACTCCTTGTCCTATGGGATACATTTGGTTTGCATGGTGGCTTATAAAGGCCCTAGTTATTGTTAGCCTAGTATACAGCCACGAACCTTTAATCTAAATAGATTTTGAAATCTTAAATTCTCCTCTTGTGTGGATGTGGTATTGGTGCCTACAGCTTCCTAAACCGGATAAAGGTAACATACCCAAAGAGTGAGGCTGTAACTAATGAATGAGTATGCCAAGAACCTGATATTACCTCATCCTGAGTAACCCACCACATCTATCAAACCAGACAGACCTCTTTCCACCAGTGCTACTACATGTGTTTAGAAATGGGGGTCCTAGATCAGTACCTGTTCATCACCTGGGCAAAGAATTTTATTCCAGTGTTTTTTTTTTTTTTTTGGTAGAAAGAAGCACACCTGGAGACCTGTTGCATCTGTCTTTACTCAAACTTTTTATAGGAAAGTTCCAAAATTCAGGATGTTCACCCTACAGCAAGTACTTGCAATGCTTCCAGAACATTGCCTTATGGTAACACCATATCGCAAAGATGCTTAGTCACATACCCATTGCTCATAGTTTCAGGAAATGTCTAGAGTTTGCTGTATCTGGGTCGCATCTGGCTCTCTACTACACTTGGAGGATTCAGTGTGTGCCTAGACCCAGTGACAGCTTACTAAATATTGCAGGGCATCCACATTTTTCATTGTGTGGACGACTTGCGGGGTCTTGTATACATCTGGAGTTCCTAACAGAGGTGTCTAACTTGTCACATTGGGATTTCACTCTGACTTAGTCTTGTCACACACACACATGAAATTGAGTGCCTAATAAATGCTCTTGGGTTTTCCTTTGTAAAAGAAATGGTAGCATACAAGGTCATTTTTTTTTTTTTTTCCCCCTCAATAGTTTCAGGCTCCTGTAATGCACTCTCAGGGTTGTAGGCCTCATGGCGTCTTTGATCCTTTGTTACATCTCACCGGATTACACCTAGGAAAAATCCAGTGGTACCTAAAGACTTCTTGAACCCATCACCTTCACCCCTTAGACTTTCAGATCCCTTTGCTGAGGTTTGTGAGATGAATTGTGGTGGTAGAGAGGTCAAATGTCAATGCAGGACTCCCTTTGTCTCCCATCCCCAGTTCACTTTGTTCAGTTATGCTTGGGTCCAGTTTTCATTGGAGTAAAAGTGCACAGTATGTGTTTCTCTTTTGGCAGGCCAAACCACATAAACATCAGAACAATTACTTTTCTAGTCCTTGGCTTGGAAGCAGAGATGGCTGAAAGATGCAACTTCCACAAAGTGCAGGTCAAACAAATATGCCTCTGAAAAGTATAGTAGGACCATGGACACTGGCATTGAGAAGTTCTGATTTATTTCTGTGCCACCAGGTCAGTTTTTTCCCAGTCTGGCCAAGTAAAATTTAATAACTGGGTTCATTTAAGGGATCTCCTGCCAAGGATAGCCCGACATACAGCCAGTGTACAGCAGCCTTTAGGTCTTACAGGGATTGTACATTACAGGTATGCTCCCAGCACAAGGCGTACAGGTGACTTGTTGACACGCGCGCACACACACACACACACACACACACACACACACACACACACACACACACACACACTGTTCTGAAAAAGTCCCAGGAGGAACAGAATGCCCTTTTGGGACAGGGAGAATATGAAGGAGAAAGGGGGAATAATCCCTCTGCCAGGTGGGCAAGAGCAAGAATTGGGGGGGGTATGTGTTGTGCCCCCCCTCCTTGGGTCAGTAATCAAGTATCTCCAGATGCAGCTGTCTGCGTCAAGCACAGTGAAGCGCAGTTACCCTTAATACCACATGAGGAACACAGTCTGCCTGGTGCTGATTTCTCCCTCTTTCCAGATCCACAGTAAGACTCCCCACTGGCAGAGCTATAGAGTTGAGATTTTGGCTGAGTGTCCAAGCCAAGGCTTGTAGCACCCTCTGTCCAGCCAGTGCCTTGTGTCCCTGCTCAAGAAGCTAACACGCACACTCTGATTTATACGTACACACACCTGGGGAAGCCTGGCACATGTTTACTAGCTATGCCCCTTTCTGCCCAGACTGTAAGGTAGTTATGACTGCCACCAGATGCTCCTGCCAGGTACCTTAATGCTCTACCAAGGGTACCCAGTATACAGAGTGAAATTAATATAGTTTGACCAAGAGCAAGGCTGTTCGGAATAGCCCGCACAGTGTCACCAATATGCAGATACTGTCAAAACTTAAATATCTCAATGGTCAGCCACAACGAACTGTTTAAATATATCTAAGTAGGAAAACAACAAGAAAATACTAAGTATATATTCACAGTGACGACAGTTTAAAATTACAAGAAATATTTAAAAATAATATTGAAGGATAGACTCAAAGAAAAACAATAACTAAGCTTTGCTATATTCCCGACTGAATCTGAGAGAATTGTACCGTTTCCAACTTGATGGAGCAAGGCAGATGTGGTGGATGGTCCTTCTTGTCGGCTTAAGACAATACAGAATGGTCATTCTTTCTAAGAGACTTCTCTAATATCTAAAATCACTTCTGGTCATGTGACTTGCAGACCCCCATTACTGGAAGCTGGCAGGATTTAGCAGCTACCTGTAAAGATGAACACACAGGCTTTTGCTTATATCTGTGGCAAGTGCTGGAAGTCCTAAAAAGAAATTCTTGCCTTTAGCTTGCAAAGTAGTAATTGGTTCACCCCAAAGACAATACAGAAAGCTTCCTAGTACAGATTCTCTGGCTGCATTGAAACCTGTGAGATAGCATCTTTATGGCCTAGCCCTTAAAGTGATGCAATTTGAGATATATTTTTAAGTTTGCTGGATTGAGGCTAATCTTCAGTTTCCTCTGTTAAAACATACATTTCTTCTTTCGGCTTTTCCTGGTTAGGGGTCGCCACAGCGGATCACCTGTTTCCATTTCTTCCTGTCCTCTGCATCTTGCTGTGTCACACCAACCACCCACATGTCCTCTCTAACCACATCCATAGGCTTTCCTCTTTTCCTCTTACCTGGCAGCTTCACCCTTAGCATCCTTTTCCCCAATATACCCAGCATTCCTCCTCGGCACATGTCCAACGCAGTCTCGCCTCTGGCTTTATCTCCAAACTACCCAACCTGGGACCACCCTCTAATATACTTATTCTTGATCCTGTCTACCCTCGTCACACCCAGTGCAAATCTTAACATCTTAAACACTGTCTCATCCAGCTCTTGACTCCTGCCTTTTTGTCAATGCCACGGTCTCCAACCCATGTAACATTGCTGGTTTCACTACCCTTTTGTAGACCTTCCCTTTCACTCTTACTGGTACTAGTCTGTCACAAATCACTCCTGACAATCTACTTCACCTCTCTTCCACACACGCCATTACTCTGAACTGTTGATCCCAAGTACCTAAACTCATCCACCTTCGCCAACTCTACTCCCTGCATCATCACTATTCCTCTATTCTCCCTTTCATTCACACACACACGCACATTCCATCTTAGTCTGGCTGACCTCCATTCCTCTCCTCTCTAGAGCACATCTCCACTTTTCCAGAGTCTCCTCAACCTGTTTCCTACTCACTACATATCACAATGTCATTTGCAAACATCATAGTCTGCGGGGGACTCCTGTCTGATCTTGTCTGTCAACCTGTCCATCACCAGTGCAAATGAGAAAGGGCTCAGAGCTGATGCTTTATGTAATCCCACCTTAAACGCACCTGTCACTCCCACTGTCATACTACCCTTGTACATATCCTGTACCACTCTTCTCTGCCACTCCCGACTTCCTCCATACAATGTCACAACTCCTCTCAAGGCACCCTGTCATATGCTTTCTCTTAAGTCCACAAAGACACAATGCAAATCCTTCTGACCTTCTCTGTACTTCTCCAACACTCGGAGCAAACATCGCATCTGTAGTGCTCCTACTGCTGATCACGGTCACCTCCCTTCTTAACCTAGCTTCCACTACTTTCCCATAATTTCATGCTGTGACCAGTTTTATCCCTCTGTAGTTACTACAGCTCTGCACATCACCCTTATTCTTTAAAAAAAAAAAAAATCTGTACCAAAACACTTTCTCCACTCCTCAGGCATCCTCTCGCTTTCCAAGATTTCATTAAACAATCTGGTTAAAAATTCCACTGCCATTTCTCCTAGACACCTCTAAGCTTCCACAGGTGCGTCATCTGGACCAGCAGCCTTTCCATTTTTCATCCTCTTCATACCAATCCTTACTTCTGCCTTGCTAATCCATTGCACTTTCTGATTCACTATCCCCCACATCATCCAGCCTTCTCTCGCTCTCATTCTCTTCATTCATCAGCCCCTTAAAGTACTCCTTCAATCTGTTCAACACATTCTCGCTAGCGAGTAAGTTTCCTTCATTATCCTTTATCACCCTTACCTGCTGCACATGTTTCCTAGCTCGGTCCCTCTGTCTGGCCAATCGGTACATGTCCTCTTCTCCCTCAGTGTCCAACCTTTCATACAACACACTGTACGCCTTATCCTAAGCCTTTGCCACCTCTCTACCATGCACCTAATCTCCTTATACTCCTGTCTACTTTCTACATGTCTCTGACAATCCCACTTCTTCGCCAACCTCTTTCTCTGTATACTCTCCTGTACTTCCTCATTCCACCACCAGGTGGTCTTGTCCTACTTCCTCTGTCCAGATGGCACACCACGCACCTTTCTAACAGTCTCCCTTACTAGCTCTGCTGTAGTTACCCAGCTGTTCAGTAACGGTTCACTGCCATGTAGTGGCTGTCTTAACTCTTCCCTGAACTCCCTCAGGCACCCTTTTTCAATAGTGCATGTGTATTTCTGTTCTCTCCAGTACGGCACACTGTGGATACATTTCAAATAAAAGCACTTGCCTTTTCACCACAAACATCTGTACAAATCAATTTGATATACACATGACATACAGTCCTGATACATTTGTAACACAAGCATCTTGTATAAATCTGTTTGATATTCACAAGTAACATATAATTTGAGCCAAAGAAACGCAGAAGACACCAGTAACACGGAGGATGCCACTTGAAGAACCAAGTATTTATTGCAGGATAAACGGTTTCACGATAGTGTCCCAAATCGCTTCATCAGATCGAAAAACTCAACACACCCCCTTCCTTTTATACCGGACGTCCAATTGAATCAGTTATGCACACCATTAAAAACCTACGCATACTTAAAATGTGTTTAAAAAAAAAAAAAAAATATATATATATATATATATATATATAATCCACAAATGAGACACATGCATAAAAATAAAAACCGGCATTAAAAATAGCATCCACTTAGCCAAATGAACTATCTATACAATCCTCACATTTTAAGAGCAGGTTTCAATGGAACATATTCATTCAGTCTCCTCCCTCTGGTTGCACCCAATCTCAATATCCACTGTAATTATACAGACTCCGTTTTAATCCTGTTGCCTAGCATTGGCATAAAGCCCATCTATAACTAGGAACCTACAATGATGGTCACTCCCTTCACTCATAACATGCTTAGCAAGGGCATTGCATTTGTACTGTGTATTGATGGAATATAAATCCTCCCTGACGCATTCCCCAAGTCTCCTGTTGCTTTTCCCAACATAAAAACATGAACATACAGTGCATCTAGCAAGATGCACTATATCCTTGGTATTGCAGTCAGCTTGCACTCTAAAGTCTGTCTGTGTGTCTGTCTGTGTGTCTGTCTGTGTGTCTGTCTGTGTGTCTGTCTGTGTGTCTGTCTGTGTGTCTGTCTGTGTGTCTGTCTGTGTGTCTGTCTGTGTGTCTGTCTGTGTGTCTGTCTGTGTGTCTGTCTGTGTGTCTGTCTGTGTGTCTGTCTGTGTGTCTGTCTGTGTGTCTGTCTGTGTGTCTGTCTGTGTGTCTGTCTGTGTGTCTGTCTGTGTGTCTGTCTGTGTGTCTGTGTCACAATTGCAAGCCTAATAAGTTTCAACAAACTTTAGTTTTGTTTAATAACCATTCTTGTTAAATGTTTCTGGAAAGTACAGCTTCGCTTCACATATGCATGCAGAGTTAAGCATTAATGTATGCATTCTATTAAGTTTACTTGGCAACTATCACACGCATTGGGTATGTGTTGCATATGCAGTCTTGATCAGTGTCTTTGTCAGTATTTTTTTTTCTTTGTATTAAGTGCATTTGATACTACTTTGCCAGTGTTTCCCAAGTTATGGCTAAAAAGGGTTCTGAGACCAATTCAATTGCCTGATGACCAAAGTATGAATAAATATGAATAGAAAAAAAGGTGAACATGACAGAAATTATTTAGGAGCTAGCAAAGCATGTTTTAATTCTGCATCTTTCATGAGAGAAACTTCCCACTGAAGGCATTGGCAAGTAGCAGGCAGACTTGGTTTGCAGTCTTACTACAGCAAGGATCATTTACTGCAATGAGTGTTCTCACCTTAGCATGAGAGCGTGGGGGGAGGTCTGTCAATTCTTTTAGAACTTTGAGACTGACTCTACAAAAACTTATTTACAGACTTTCTTTTGTTGAAAGTATCTAACTGCTATTTATAGCATAGAACAGGTTGTGACAGCCACAAAAGTAAGGCACGGGGAAAGATAGAAGTAGCTCTTTTATAGAAGGTGTGTTTAGATGAGTGCTTCACAGTCCTGCCATTCTAGCTTGATGTCATGAGAAAACAGCACCACTTCCTTATGTTTAGCATGACTCCTAAAGAGGACTCGAAATGTATCCTGGGAAGAAGGAAATGGAAGCAAGAAAACAAGATCATGTTCCACCCCATCCTCTGCCATTTTGAGGGAAAAAGCAGTACTTGGAGTGGTTTAGAGGCATTAAAATAGCTCAAAAACAAAGATGTGTTGTAAGGTGGAGTTTTCCTTTTAAAGGACAACAATGTAATATTAAGGCAGATTGCTCAACCTACTGTCTTAGTCCCTGTTCGTTAAGACAGCCTCGAAAAATCACCCATGCAGCTTTAAAAACTAATCCACTCAACTGTTTTCTTGTTAGGCTTCCTACCTTTCCATACTGTTTTTTGCTTTCACTTTGAAAACCAAGTTGACAAACCTCTAGCTGGTGCTGAAATGTCACATCTGCCAGAGCTCTTGCTGTAGCTATCAGGACGTTTCCTCCCCCAAAGTGATGTAATCCCCACCTGATTTGCATGCTCTATAGAAGAGCCAGTGAACCTCCCACATTGCGATGTCAGAGCTGCCTTGCCCAGCCCACTCCTAACCTAGCAAAAATGTCGAACTATAATCTCACTTTTCTGAAGAGCCCTACCGATATGTGACAAAAGTACAGGCAGAAGCATAGCAGCTGCTAAAACTGAGTGTACGTTTGCAGTGACCATGCATAGACATTAATTGCATGTTTGTATATAAGCAGATATCTTGTCACAATTAATCGACACTACATCAGATTACAAGACGTATGCAATACCGTAATTTTCTTAAATTGCCACTTAAAGCATGTGGGTGTTGTCATGCAAGTCTGAAATATTTTGTTTATATTGCATCATTTGTTAACTATTTAACCAAACAGGAAGGAAAAAATAAGTGGGAGTTTGTTACTTTGCAAAACAGTGATTATTCCCAGTGCTATGGAGCTTGGTTCTATATTTGACAGGAGTGCAACAAAGTCTCCCACTGTAAGGAAGGAAAGGCTGACAAGAAAACAGTACATTAGTCTGGTCACCTGCTGTGAGGTGTAAATCACATGCAGATAATGGGTCAAATTACCCTTGGCTCTTTGACAGCTAGGGAAGGTAGGTGTGAAGGGGGGAGATACCTTGAACTAGATTTCAGCCTTCACAAAAATAGTTAAAATTTCAGAGAGCAATAAAATGCACTTTTCAGGGTGGTGTTGGTGCATTAACCCACCAATTGGTTCGTGCAGGAATGGGTGTGGCCTGTTTAAGGCGGCGGCAGAGTTTCAATATGTAAATACACCATGCTTGACATGGAATCCATGCACAGAATGACCTCCAGCCTCGTCAAAATTATTACTTTCTCCTTTTTCAAGGGGGCAAGGTGCTGGTACTGCAAACAATTTCTGCCGTTAACCGTATTGTTTAACGAGACAGTTTTGTGGTGTGAACTCTGCCCGATTGACTGAAATGTGATGTACAACAGGCATTTTAGTTTTATGCCCCTAGTAAAATTCTTTTTTTTGGTAGTGAATGTCTACAATAAAACATTGGGTTGCTTTCGGCACAGATGCTGAATATTAATTACATTGCAATGTGTCAGGTGGGGTTTGCTACTGCACATCTGGTGGGTTAATACACTTCAATATCACCCTTCAGTTCTGTTCTGTAGCATTTGCACTGCTTGTGTTTGAAGTAGTCATTGAAAAAGGATACATTTTAACCAAAAGTAGGCGACTATAACACAGCACTGAATGCCTGTAAAATCAGTGCACTGACAGGAGCTTTAGGGAAAACGTGACAGATCTGATCCAATTTTTTGGAGACATAGTGCATTCTGGGATACTTAGAGGCAGACTAAACAGAATTATTGCAAGATGCCAGACCCCATGTTGTCAGTCAGAAATTGTGTATAAGAATATCTAAAAACAACTCTAGTCACAGAGTGTTGGTAAAATGTAGGAAACACCAAACCATGATGAAATAAACATGTTGTTGAGTATGTGGGTGTGATTTGTTCTAGGTGTATGTTGAGAGATGGTCATAATAAAGGACTGGGTAAGAGGGCTCTTCCTCAACTTTGTGAAAGTATCTTCAGGATAGAAAAACACTCCCAAGAAATGATTATCGTTCTGCCTGCTCCTGTTCTGGATTTTATGTTGCTTAAAAAAATGAAGCTTTGGGTTTGCTTTGCTGTAGTGAACTCCAATACAGAGCATCTAGACCCTGTTAGGTCTACTCAGTTTTCTCTGATGCTCTTCCTTCAGATGTTAAATTAGTCAAGCTGTCATCTTCTGCTGCCCTCCTTCAGGTATGTGTCCTTTCACTGAAGTGTTGCTTATTGTGGACATTTGAGAACCTATAGGTGATGGAACTCTTGTTGCAGGCCTTGATGGAAGCAGGCTGTATCCTGCATCCCTACATCCCCCACTTCAGGATGTAGTACCTCTTGTGCCTTGGCATCTTCCTCAGTCTTTTTTTTTTCAGCACCAGCTAGACAGGAAACTGACCGATCCTGCTTCAGTTCTCTTTACAGCAGTTAATGTCATCAGTCCATAGAAGATTGCATTGATGATCTGACGGATAATGCATAGGCTACCGCAAGAGTTATGCAAGTTAAATGGGTCCTACCCCCCTGAATGAAATGAAAGGGTGCCTTCCATAAGTTTATCTGTTTGTTTGTTGACATTTGTTAACCGGGTGGCCCATTTTCAGTGGAGACGCAAGGAGAAAAGCTCCAGTAGTACATTTTTAAACGAGTGCAATTTTAAACAATATTGATATAATAACAGTTGAGACTGCGGTGGTGGTGCTGCGGTAGCATTGTCGCCTCATAGCAAGACATTGTCCTGTTCGATTCTCAGCTAAAGTGTCTTCTGTGTGGAGGCATACGTTAATGTGGCATGCCTTCGTTGAAGGTTGTGCATCAGGGCTGGTAATCCGGTACGTAAAAATCCACTACCAATCATTAGCGGACCGGAGTTCTGCTGTGGCGACCCCTAACTGGGAAAAAGCTGAAAGACGCAAACAAATTGATATAATAGCAGTTATAGCAAAAAGATTCACATGTTAGGTTACATATATAAAGTTAAAGTTGCATTAAAAGAAGCCAAGTAACATAATTTTACATTGAAATAGTTAACTAGGTCAACAGTATTTTTGTTTGTATAAAATTATGCAAATGCATAGTAGACACATTGGCGGGAGAGAGGTGTAATGAGGTAGTAAGTATGGTCCTTTTGAGGGTACATAAAGGGATGGAAGACTAGGTGGGGTTATAGCAAGGGCAGGTTCTGGAATTGAGAAAATAAGCTTAATTCATTTTTAAAGTGTGAAGTGTGGGAGATTGAACGCAAGTCAAGGGGAAGTTTGTTCCAAGCATGGGCCAAGGGAGTGTTTTGTAGAGTAGTTTTTACTACTGACCTTTTTGGGTGGTAGATATCACGTAATTGTTGGTTAGAAGTATGGAGGGTCCAGGGTGGGATGTAGATGGAGATTAAGGAAGATAGAGCTGGACAGACGGAGGGTTTATAAAGAATAAGAGTGTAGCATATGAAATTGATTAGATAGCAGAAATTGGGGAAGTTCAAGTCATTGAAGAGATTTTAAAGAAATGCAGTGGTGTGAGTTGTATGGGAAGTTAGTAATGAATCTGGCTATTTTATGGTAAATCTGTTGGATTTTGTTTAGAGTAGAGGCCTGGATATTGGTAAGAACTGGGGTGGCGTGTAAGGGGGAGGAGGAGTGCCTGGCCCAGAGTAAGTCTAGATTCAGGGGTTTAGGTATCTTTTGTTCCGATATAGCAGACTTAGTTTCTGTGTTTGTTTTTTTTTTTTTTTGTTTTACATTGGAGTATGTGTAGGTTGAACTTCTAGGGTGTCATTATCGATGACAAACTGGAGATCTGAAGTAGGATATTCATTTGTCTGCAACCTGTGGGTTATGGATCCGATATCGGATCCGAACCGGCATAGTTTTCCAGCTATGGATCCAAGCTCTCAGCTCCTCCCCTCACCCATAATGCCCTGCTCTACCCTCATGACCTCAGATCTTGTTTGCCGCGCTGGTAACTGGATGTGGTTCTCATAGCTCTCAGCTAAGTGGATTTTTCTTGTTCAAGAATAGAATATTTTTGCTTTCTTTAACCTTTTTTGTGTGAAAGTTGTAGGTTTCCTATTATTATTGACTGTTTTTAGTTTAATTTAATTTTCAGTAGTATATTTTATCCCTCCCTCGCTGGTAGAGTGTGTGTGAGGCCTGTGTGCTTCTTTATTGTTTTATTGTTTTAAGTTACTTCTGTAACTTTTGGTTAGCTTTAGTGACTATGGCTGAACAGCCTAAGTCAATATTCTCTAAATGCTCCGAGTGTGGCCATAAGCTCTCACCGGCTGATGGCCACACTCGGTGTGTTAGTGTCTTGGGGTTGAACACCTCACATCTGGTTGTTCCATTTGTGCAGGGTTCAACCCCAGGGCACTGAGGAGCGGAGGTCCAAGCTGGTCTTGGCGGGTCTTTACCGCCGGACTCTGCTCCGACCCCGCTCCTTCGGGACTCCTGCGGCTGCAGCTGTTCCCCTGTAGCACCCCTCCTGCTCCTGGGACTCAAACTCCCGCTTCAGGACAGGAGAGGGATGCATCTAAAAGGACGGAGGGAGAAGCACCACAAGCGGCGGGCCGAGACCTCTGTTTCGCCCCGCCAGCCAAGCGGCTTCTCCCGGCTTCCTTGTTGGTGCGGTCTCCTCCTTCTCGGCTCCGGTCACCTGTGTGCTTCTCACGGGTCCTGAGGAGGAGGAGACCCGATCTCCGCCGAGGCTATCGAGGAGGCATTCCAGGCCTACCTCGGTAGCCTCGCCGAGATCTACCCATAGCCTTTCGATGCTGATCTGGACCGGATGATGCGAAGGTTCATCCAGGCCCAGATGCAGATGGGAGTGTTTGCCTCCCCTCCGGGGAGCTCAACACCCTTTTCAAGCCTATTGCTCCTTCTCCGACCCGCTTCCCGGGTTCGGAGCAACTGGAGCCGAGCAGCCGAGCCGGGGAGGTCGGAGCCGATAGTACTTGGTACCGGATCCGACCATGCCTCGAGTGCGTCGGACCCGATCTCTCGGAGCCTGGATCCGAGCTTCGGATCCGGGGGGATCAGTGCTCCTTCGGCGCCGTCTGTGTCGGAGCGCACTGTCCCTTCGGATCAGAGTGCTTCGGCGCCGGCTCCGATCCACTCTTCGGATCCGAGGGGGAGCCGATTGTCGGATCCTTTGGTCGAGGTCGGCTCCCCTTCGGCTTTTGATGTAGTGGAGAGGGCTCTGTTGAGGGTCTCCGGACCCCCGGCACTTGCTTCGGCTCCGTCCCGCGCTCCCTCTGCACTGGGCCAGGCTTCCACCATCCGGCCCCTGGGACAGCCCGTTTCTGTGCCCCAAGTTGCTCCCATGGAGCAAATTGCTGCTTGCGAGGACTCCTCTGACAGCCCCCCAGAGGAGGCTCCTCGCAAGCATACGTGCAAAAGGAGGCACATTGACTCCCCTGAGTCTCTCACTGAAGACACGGACTTGGAGGAAGGGAAGGCTCCCCACGGTCACCCCGAGGATGTCTCCTTGGAGACATCATGGAAATGCTCCGTATCAGGGGGGGGTGGTCTGCCCCCAAGTCTTCCTCGGACGAGTCCGTGTTCTTGGAGGCATTCGAAACGGGCCCGTCTACCTCTTGGGTGTCCCCTGCCGACCCCCTGGTGGACCTTATTACCACCAGGGCGTGGAAGGAACCGGACACCGTGGAGCCAATTCCCAAAAGACCTGATAAAATCCTTAGCCCGCCTTCTGACAGGACCCATTGGAGTAAGGGGCCTCCTGTAGATGCCATGTTGATGGCGGCCACAAAGAGGGAACTGGCTCAGGAGAGTCCCTCAGTCCACCCACCGAGCAAGGAGTCTCGGATGATGGACCGCTTGGGGAAGCGGATGTTCAGTTCGGCGACCTTCTCGGTAAGGGCGCTGAACTATTTGGCACATGTTATTCGGATGCAGCGAGACCTTATTAAAGAGCACGCTGCATCCCCTGAGTCCATTTCGGAGGAGGACAGAGCTCTGCACTCCACCAAAATGGCCACTCTTAGGTCAGTCACAAATACTTCTATGCGGCTACTCTCCCATGCTACGGAGGGCGCCGCTAGAGCTGCGGGCACAGGACTGGTCACTAGACGTCAGGCCTGGCTCCGCCACTGCGATTTTTCTGAGCCCTTCAAGGCGCTGCTATAACGCCCCTTTGATGGTTCTGCTCTGTTTGGCAAGACCGTTCGCGAGACGTTGACCCAGAGCGAGAAGGACGGGAAGACGCTGTCTGCCGTCGGAATCCGCTTCTGTGCACCACAGAGGCCCTATTCTAGGAACCAAAAGGGTCAGAAGAAGATGTGGTTCCGGAAGTCGCAGCAGTCCCAGCCTGCTCCGGATAACCAGTCCTTCCGTGGCAGAGGAGGACAGGGAGGATGCCGCCCTAGAGGCAGAGGGGCTCCCAGAAACTTCGGGTCCAGGGAACCTTTCTCTGAACGGCCCGCGCAGCAACCCTGAGGGGTTGCCCGACTGCTCTACTCTGGAGGCACTCGGGGGACGTTTTTCGGGGCACCTAGCGGCATGGGAGTCCATAACATCGGACCGCTGGGTTCTCCAAATCATATCCAGGGGATATCGCATTCCTTTCCTTCGCCTTCCAAAGTTGAAGTCCCTCCCAGACGTACCACCCGGTCAAAGGGAGGCCGCTTTGGCAGAAATTGGCCATCTGCTAGAGAAAAGAGCCATCCAGCCCGTTCACGCAGACCAGATCGGATCAGGGTTCTACTCCAGGTTCTTTTAGTGCCAAAAAGACGGGGAACTAAGACCAATCCTAGACCTCTCTCTTGAACCTGGCAGTTCCCAAAGAAAAATTCAATGGTCACTCTACAATCTATTCTCCCTTCTGGGAGAAGGCCACTGGATGTGCTCGATAGATCTCAAGGACGCGTACTACCACATTCTAATGGACAGACGCCCAGGAGGTTTCTCCGCTTCCGGCTGGGAGCCAGTCACTACCAGTTCCGGGTCCTTCCCTTTGGTCTCACCACAGCCCCCAGGGTGTTTACCAAAGTACTAGCAGTGGTAGCGGCCCACCTGAGGCTTCAGGGGTGCAGGTCTTTCCCTACCTGGACGACTGGCTCCTTACCGCCCCAACAAGGCATCTACTTCTCTCGGCGCGAGACTCCTTTCTCCATCTTGCTCCATTTCTGGGCATCACAATAAATACAAACAAGTCCAACCTGGCACCCACTCAGCTCTTAGATTTCATAGGGGCCAGACTAGACACAAGGAGTTTACGAGCCTTCCTCACTGCGGACAGAGTTCTAAATCTGCAGCTCCAGGTGCGGGCCATTCTCCATTCATGTTCTGTTCCAGCGGAGTTGGTCCTGAGGGCTCTAGGGTCCATGGCTTCGTCGATAACACTTCTTCCTCTTGCCAGGCTCAATATGCGCATTCTACAGTGGACGCTCTTAGTACAGTGGTCATACCTTGCTCTCCCCATGCATCATCCCATAGCGATCAGCAAGGCTTGCAAGCGGTCCCTCTTGTGGTGGCTCCACTCCCCGGATCTCCACGAGGGTCGCCCATTTTGTGCTTCTCCCCCTCTCGCCACAGTGACCACGGACGCCTCCCGCCTCGGGTGGGGGGGGCACTTTGCGGGCCGGACAGTCCAAGGCACGTGGAACGATTCAGAGACCTTACTGCATATCAATGTTCTAGAGATGAGAGCAGTGCTCTTAGCGTTGCTAGCACTTCAGGACTTTCTTCCCTTAGGAACAATTGCGATTCAATCGGACAATATGTCTGTTGTCTGGTACATCAACAAGCAAGGGGGAACAAGGTCTTACCCTCTTTGTTGAGAGGCCATGAGAGTTTGGGAATGGGCAATCTCCACCAATCGCTTTCTCATAGCAACGCACATTCCGGGTCGGTCCAACATCCTAGCGGACAAGCTCAGTCGCACCATTCTGACCCCTTACGAGTGGTCTCTCAATTGTCAAGTAGCGGAACGCATATTCGCACGGTGGGGAACCCCTTCATGCAATCTTTTTGCTTCTCCCTCAAACACCAAGTGCGACAGTTTTTTCGCTCTAATACCTCCTCCCGGAGGTACCCCAAGAGACGCTCTGGTGCATGCTTGGCCACCCGGTCTTCTGTATGCCTATCCACCCTTGCCTCTGATGCTGCAAGTTCTTCAGAAAGCCTCTCGGGTGGGTTGCAGAATGATTCTCATTGCTCCGTTCTGGCCTCGACAGATCTGGTTCCCCTTCCTAAGGTCTCACTCGGTGAATCCTCCTTGGATTCTAGATCCCATTCGGATCTGATATCCCATCCATCCTGCATTCCTCCTCCGAACCTGGACAGCCTGAAGCTGACCGCTTGGCTGCTCCAGTTCCACTCTTGATAAGGACTCCCGGTATTTCTTCACCGGTAAAGGCTATTTTGGTGGCGGCTCATAAACCATCCACTAGAAAGGTTTACCAAGCAAATGGAAACGCTTCTCTGTGTGGCGGAGCGGCAAGGCCTAGATCCCTTCACGGTTCCTCTCCCCGTAGTGCTTGATTTTCTAACCTCTCTCTTTAATGATGGTGCCAGCAGTTCCACAGTCAAAGTTCAACTGGCGGCAATTTCTCACTATCACATTGGTCAAGAGTCTAATCCTCTTATGTCAGCCAAATTGTGCAAAACTTTTCTTAAGGGTACTTTCCTTCTCAGGCCCCTATAAAGCAAGCAGTTCCTCCTTGGGACCTTTCTTTGGTCCTACAGGCCTTGACCGCTCCCCTTTCGAGCCAGCGGCTACAGTGGACCTCAAATTCTTGTCTTACAAGACAGCCTTTTTGGTAGCCATTACATCAGCCAAGAGAGTTTCTGAACTTCAAGCTTTATCAGCTAAACCTCCTTACTTGGTTTTTATCCGGACCGTGTCTCCCTCAGGACCAACCCGTCCTTCCTTCCTAAAATCGCTTCAAGCAAACATCAATCAATCCATTAACCTCCCTGTTTTCTTCCCTAAGTATGAAAACAAAGGTGAATATAGGCTACACTCACTAGATGTTCACAGGCAACTAAGATTTTATTCAACAGGACAGCTGGTCATAGGCAATCCGACCAGCTGTTTATTTCCTTTGCAAAATTCAATTTGGGCAAGCCAATTTCCAAAGTTTCTCTGTCCCGCTGGATTTCACAGTGCATTTTATTGGCTTATCAAGCGTCAGGAAGGCCCGCACCGGAGGGTGTTCATGCCCATTCAACCCGGTCAGTATCTACCTCAGCAGCCTTCAAGGCTAGGATTCCTCTAGATGATATTTGTGCAGCAGCTACGTGGGCTTCATCTCATACATTTATTTCTCACTATAAGTTGGATCTTGCATCTAGGGGTAGAGCATCCTTTGGCTCCGGTGCTCCGGAATATCCTTCCATGATGGCTGCCCAAGATTCAGGTAGCTGGGGACTCTGTCCCACAGGTTGCAGACAAATGAATATCCTACTTCAGATTTAGAAGTTATGTACTCACCATAACGCTCCATCTGAGTAGGTGTATTCATTTGTCTGCAACCATCCCGCCCTCCTATCCCCCTGGCCTTTCAGTTTCCTGCATATTACTTGTTACCCTTTTGAGGGTATTGTTGCTTTGGCAAACTCGATCTGAGGTCATGAGGGTAGAGCAGGGCATTATGGGTGAGGGGAGGAGCTGAGAGCTTGGATCCATAGCTGGAAAACTATGCCGGTTCGGATCCGATATCGGATCCATAACCCACAGGTTGCAGACAAATGAATACACCTACTCAGATGGAACGTTATGGTGAGTACATAACTTCTAATTTTGTGTGGGTGTCAGGTTGGATAGTTGTATTGTTAGAAGATTTAATAAAAAAGGATTTTTTGTGATGAGAAAAAGAACGGGAGGAAAAGTAGGAGTTTGGTCTTTTTGGGATTTAGGATCAATAAGTTGCGAGAGCCATTGCTCAGTGGATAGTAGGGCCTGTTGGGTCAGGGAGTGTAGTTCTGGAATGTTTGAGATGGATATAAGTGTGGAGTCGTCTGCATACTGAATAAGGGAGGATTTTTTACATGAGGTGTCAAGATCATTGGTGAAGTTAAACAAAAGGGGTCCCAAGATGGAGCCTTGGAACACCAGTGGAGATGGGGAAGGAAAGGTGAAGAGGATGAGCCATTTGACAGATTGTTCCCTGCCAGATAGGTAACTATTAAACCAGGCAAGTGCGGAGGGGGATGGGTGGAGATTTGCGAGTTTGGATAGTAGTAGAGAATGAGAGACCGTATCAAAGGCTTTGGAGAGATCTAGGAAGAGACAGGAAATGAGTTTGTTGTCTAGTGCCTCTGCAATGATATGAGTGAAGGGGGGGAGGGCAGTGGTGGTGCTGTGGTGAGGACGAAATCCATGTTGGGTAGGGGTGAGTAAGTGGTGCGTGAGGAGGTGATTGAGAAGCTGCGAGTGAATACATTTTTCTAATATCTTAGAGCGGGGGGGACAGAATCGCAATGGGTCTGTAGTTTGAGGGGTCAGTGGAGTTTCCACCTTTATGAAGAGGGATATTAAAAGATTGCCAAAGAGTGGGGACAGTTGATTCCAGAATAGTGATTTTAATTAGTATAGATATAGGACAGGCAAATGAGTCAGCAGCAAGTTTGAGTAATGTAGGATATAGTCGGTGGAAGGATAGCAAGGTTTTAGCTTGAGTAGTAGAGATTTGGTGTAAGTAATGTGAACTGGCTCAAAAGAAAACAAAGTTGCGTTAGTGGGACTTGGAGGGGTGGGTGTCGAAGTAGAGTTTTGTTTAGAGGTTACCAGATTTTGGATGGAAGAGGGTGTTTATTCAGGAGGGTAGCTGTTTCCTGAGAGGAAGTGTTAATCTATATTGTGGAGAATGGAGTTACATTGGGATGAATTGAAAGTCGATAGTTTGACAGTCTTTGGTAAGGTGGAGTTTAGGAATATGGGAGTAGTGTCTTAAGATGGTGGTAGGGAGATGATCACTGAGAGAGTCAGGTAAGGTGGTGTGATTGTGGTATTGGTGGGGGGAATTGGTAAGGAATCCAGTCTGATGGAGCTGGAGGTGGAAGTTTTATGGAAGCGAGTGGGAGATGTTAAGTTGTTGGAAGCCGTGTAGGTGGATACTGAGTTGGGGGTGGGGTCTGTTGTGGACCAGTCAGTGTTGACATCACCAAGGATAAGTGTCTCATATGGTATGTTGTGGGAGAACCAAGATAGGATGTTTTCAAGAATGGGCAGATTGTTACCAGGAGGAAGGTAGGTAGAGGCAATTGCAAGGTTTTTTTTTTTGTGGGGATTCAGATGGCAGTTAAGGATGATCTGTTAATCTTCTATGGGAGTATATTTGTAAAGGTTTGTGTGGGAAATAATTTTGCTCTAGTTTTGTGTACTGGGAGATATTGAGCTTGTGGGGTGCTGTCATTGATTTACTTGTCTCAATCAGTTTTGTGCTGACTTGTACAGGCTCCTATTATCTACTTTCAAGACCAGTCTGACTTAGGAGCCATGCCTCATACTGCAAATGTCTTGGATACTGTCTGACTGTACTTTTGGGGGTTACAAGAGTGTGTTCTCATTTTTTTGGAGGGGGTATGAGATTCCTGAAGTACAGAAATGTATTAAAGTTTATTACAGTTGGACGTGTCAAACAATGCTCCAGTGTTGCCTCTTTTTTTTTTTTTTTTTTTTTTTTCTTCATAGGTTAGTACTAGGCTAACTGCCCTTGTGAGCCATTTTAAGCCTAGCCAGTTATCCCCTGTGAGATTCAAACCCTGTACCTTGTGTTTTGTGAGGCAAACACCTTAACCATTAACCATTAGGCCACCCTCCCAAGCTTATAGCTTACTCGATAACCTGTCAGACTTCCTAGGAACAGTAGGCTATGTAGGGTATCTCTCCCAGCCTCAGTTTTTAAAAGGAGTTTTGACAGGCGACTGCTCCTTTATCTTAAATTTTGTTGTGGAGAAACTTTTTTACATTTTCCATTTGAACCAACTTGTGAGGCTGGTTTCAAGTTCTTAATTTGGGAAACAGTGTTACTCATTGCTCTGCTTCTGCAAGAGTGTCTGATTTTAACTCCTTTTTAATAAGAGATGGGGTAATACAGACAGCAAATCTTTGATTTATGCCTAACGTAGTTTACTTTGCGCCAAACTATTCATCTGTTTTCTTTCCAGACCCAAAAAGGAAGATTGTTTTAGACCTGCAGGATATCCATGGGCTATTCATTTATCATACTGGCAAAGTCCTTCAGGAGTACCTTTACAGAACATCGTAAATCAGATTCCTTTTCTTGGTCCAGAGAAGGTTGTGCTAGCACTTATCTTGATATCCTGGACTCTTTGTAAATAAACTTTAACATAACAGTAGATGTTAAAAATATCTGTATTGTACTACCTCCATCCTCTTTTTGCTGTGTGTATATATTTTGCCAGTGAGGGGATATTTTCCCCTTTCTCCTCCCTGTAGTGAGGGGGTATTTTCCCCTTTCTCCTCCCCATAGTGAGGGGGTATTTTCCCCTTTCTCCTCCCCATAGTGTGAGGCAGGAAAGCCCTGAAGGTTTAGTGGCCTAACCACTGACTTTATACCTCTCTTCTTGAGCTGTACAGTGGTTGGAGCAAATGGAAGGTACCCTTCTGCTTTGAAAGTTGTCTGGCTGTCGTATCCTTGATAGGATTTGGCACGTAACTTGGGCTAGTACTACAGTGATTTATTCGAACGTGTACTGTTATGGTAAGATCCAATGCTTCCATCCATTCCTCAACAGATGGATCTTCATATCCAGCTTTGGCCATTCTCAAGCTTTGGATCCAGTGCTTAGGCTCCTACCCTTGCCCATAATCCCTTGAAAGGAAGGAGATGTATCGATGTATCGGATCTGTCTTGGCGTTAGACCTGCACAGAAGGCTTGACTCTGACCTTCATTGTACACTCTTGGGGCTTTGACACTGGCCAGTTTGGCTCATATGTCTGACTTTGAGCCAAGTCAATGGGACTTCAAGACCAGTGTCACTTAGGAGCCATGGCTCCTACTGGAAATATCCTGGAATGCTGTCTCTCTGGCTGTACTTTGGGGGTGTTCTCTCATTTTTTCTTACTTGGGTTTGGATTCATCCCTCCCTCAAACATTCCCCAAGGTCCTGATCTTGCTCTTTCTATTTTGTGAGGGGCAGCCAGTCTCCAAAAGTTTGAGCCTTTCCCCATTGAAGGCCCCCAGTTGACTTCAAAATTCTCCCTTGAACTGGTGAGGTTTGTCTGAAGTGTAGATGTAAAAGGAGGTACATTAACTCTCCATAGGAGTCGCTAACTGAAGACATAGACTTTGAAGGGGAATGTTCCCAAAGATTCACTTCTTGAGGATGCCTTGTTCAGCAAAATTTAAGAACCCCTTTGACAGAAAGGGGAGTGGTCCTCCAGAAACCCTTTCCCAAGAGGAGTCCATATTTCTTAGATTTTGGGGCTTGCCCATCTAGTTCCTCCATGGTCCCTCCCACAGATGAGATGGTAGACTTTATCTCAAAATGGACATGTAAGGAACCAGATGAAGCCAAGCCAGTCCCATGTAAGCCCAACAAATTCCTGGTATCGTCAAATGACTGTCCTTACTGGAGCAAGGTTCTGGAAATGGATTCCATGGTGGTGGTTGCCACCAAGGAGGAGCTGGGAGAAGGTTTCCACTGTCCATCCCCTGAGTAGGAAGTTTTGGGAGTTGGATAGATTTGAGAAGAGTCCTTGCATCGGGGGCTTTCACTGTTAAAACTCTTAATTGACTGGCACGTTATGCACTTGAGATTTTTACAAAGAAGTTTACAAATTTCTCTCGTGTTGCCTGTCTGTTGTGAGAAAATAAGTTTACTTGCAGTTTGCTACTACACCACAAAGTGCATCTGAACTGCAGGCACTGGCATAACCATAAGGAGGCATGGTTGAATGTGCCTGTGCAATTTTGCTGAATGTTCCTCAATATCCCCTAAGAGACGGATCAATGTTTGGTCCAAAATTCTGTACAGGAGTGAGCAAGCTTGTAAGGCCTCTGTCTACCCTAGGAATAAAGTTTTCTACCTTCCAGGGGACCTTTTTCCAGAAACTGAGGATAAGACAAAACTTTAGGTATGAAAGTTTCAAGGATTCGTATAGAGTGCTCCTGGAGTAAGAGCCATGAGCTGTGCTCAACACTGGGCACTACAGTGAATACAGCCAAGTCCAAGCATTAACCAGTGGCTACCTTGGAATTCATTGGGCCAATTTTGGACACTACTAAAAATCAGGATCTCCATACTCTGTGGGCATGAGCTCCTCTTTCATGTCAGTAGACAGCAGCAAAACCAATTCTTCGCCCACTGGGTTCAATGGTAGTGGCTAACTCTGATCACCCTGAACAGGTATCGCATGAGAATTCTCCAGTGGACACTTTGCTCAGTGGTCTATCAGATATCGGCCCACAAATGTTTAGATTTCGATCAGAAGGATTTGCAGATCTCATCCAGTGGTGGCTGAAGGTCTTGATAGTCCCAAGTACACCCCTTTGTACTACCATCACCCCCTCTGTCCTTTAATGCTTCTAGCCTTTTTGGGAGTTGACGGACTCTGAAATTGCATCCCCCAGTGCAAGAGCACCCTTGCTTGATGGTTGCAGCTTCAGTGTCCACATTTGCCTTGAGTTTTCAGACCCTAAATACTGAAGGGCCAGGGAAGTGGAGGTCCTTCAGAGAGACCTAAATCACAGATTTTGCCGCCTTCTCAGTTCCGATTCCACTGTAGGAGCTTGAGAAAATGTAATGTTAGAAGCATCTCTGTTTAGTCATTTCTTGTCAGATACCTTTTAGTGGGTTTGTTGAGATTCCTTTACTGACGTCACTATATTTTGTGGAAACAATGAAAGTTGTCCACTTCACACCATCACCTCCAGCGAATTTTTTGAAAAGGCCTTCTACCAGTCTGAGTGGTGCCCACAGCAGACATGAATGTCCCCATGACTATCCAGAAGGCTTGAAAGTATCCTAACATGGTGGCTGTGACTCTTGGACAGCATTTTTAATCTATTCCAGGCTTTCTTGGTGCTGTGGCGTTCCTTGAGGGAACCACTTCCTGCAAAGTCGTACATGCAATCTAGGTTTCTTGGTCGCTTACAGAAATATGTATGCATCTTCCACTTTTTTACTAAAGACGTTTAGATATCTCATGCTGAGGTTTCAGTAGGTTCTTGTGGCTGAACTGACCAACGGATGCACGGAAGTTCTTCTGCCTGAGTTTGTAGCTCAAGTAGTCTTAAAAATGCCATGGCAGTAGTGTTTAACTTGAATGATTTGATGTCTTCTTATTCACGTATGGGTCACGGATCTGACTCTGCTGCTTTCTAAAGACTTCAGCTTCCAGGCTGAAGCTCTTCCCTCTACCCACAGTCTTCTGTACTAAGCACAGCCTCCTCAGATCTCCTTTGCAGCCATTCACTTTGGACATGCTCTCCAGTGTTCAAGCAGCTAGTTTACAATCTCTTCTACAGACAAGTGTCCTTTTCTTCTATAGTTGGTGTGTTTTGCTCTTTTTTCTTTTTTTTTTTTTTTTTTTTTTTTTCCCTCTCCTGCCCACTAAGTTTTTGCTGGCTTAGGGTAATCCAAGTCCCTTGTTTTGACCTTTTATGTAGTATAGATTATAGTTCTGTAGTTGTGTAGTGGCTAAAGATTTTAGAGCGGTATCTGTTGCTATTACTGGTAGAGTTGTTGAAGTTGCATATTAGCAGTTCCAAAAAAAGTCTCTCTCTGAAGTTGTGGATAAGCCTGCAGGTGTTCATAGTGCGGATGTAAAATTCCACACTCGATTCACATGAGAAATGTTTGTTTAGGTGTGGTGCATTTAGTCCTGTGTGCTTGTTTGTGAGGGGTTCCAACCCCAGAGCAATTGCAGATGGGCCTAACAAATTTAGGGATTCTGCCTCAATCAACTCTTCTCCAGGGGCTCACCCCCAAACAAGTTATGCCAGGTTCTGTTCCAGAAGTGCCCTCATAAGCACCCCAGGGCATCATTAGAACCTCCAACTGAAGTTCTAAAGTCTTCGGATTCTGCTACCATGAGGCCAGACTCTGCTCGAGCGGATCCAAATCCCCCTTGGATCCATGTGCACCTATGCAGAAGACTTTAACTGTTTCGAATCCGGATCTACAACTTTCGCAGCCCCTTCGGAGCCTACTAATCCCTTCAGATCTGAGGAGGCCGGATCAGAAGAATCGTTCACCACTGTCTACCTTAATGTCAGATTTTGCAGACTCCATACTAGTCCATCCTTTAGCTTTGTCCCGGATCCTCCAGAAGTCTTTCAGAAAAATAATGTGGACAGGATGGTAAGGAAGTTCATCAGGGCTCAGATCCAGATGGGGGTCTTGGCTCCATCCCCTGTTTGATCTGTGGGCGCCCCAGCCACCGTAGACTCCTCCCATTTGACCCTTGAGTTTGGAGCCCCAAGACCTTGGCCATCTGAGAGACTGCATCAAACTCTAGGACTTTTGTTTCCTCCACGCAGACAGTTGCCTTGACTACCTCTGCTCTGAGATCTTTGGAGCAGAGTGGGTCTTTGATCTGGGATGTTGTGGTTGGCTATTAGGGTAGAGGTTTGGCTCAACTTTTATTGGACCAGTCTCTCCCCTTCGGTGCTTTAGCTGTCAACAGCACTGGTTCAATTCTGTCTAGGAGCCATGGATCCAAGGCCTTTGTCATTTACAAAAATCACTGAACCCACAAACATTGCCAACATACTGGCAGACAGGTTCAGTGCAAACTTCACCCCCCTCTCCCCCCCCTAAAGGAGAGATAACTATCCCAGCGGAGTGTAGCCTCCCAGACATCTCAAATGCGCAGGTGAAAGTTGCTCTCTAAAGCTAAAAACACAGCATCAATGGGACCGGATGGTGTCCCCGGCTGTGTGCTACACGAGCTAAATGAGGAATTAAACCCGCACATAAGGCAGCTGTTTAATCTCAGCCTTACCACAGGATACGTGCCCAAGGAGTGGCGTACGGCAACTGTGGTCCCACTCC
Organism: Protopterus annectens; assembly: GCF_019279795.1. Classification (NCBI taxonomy): domain Eukaryota; kingdom Metazoa; phylum Chordata; order Ceratodontiformes; family Protopteridae; genus Protopterus; species Protopterus annectens. The sequence goes on from NC_056733.1 coordinate 1,412,028,250, forward strand.
ACAAAGGCGGTGCCTCTACGGACCCTGGTAATTACCGCCCCATAAGCTTAACAAGTCTAGTCTGCAAAGCTATGGAGAGGATCATAATGGAGCTCATAAACAGATGTAGGGGACTTGCAGACATTGGACCCGACCCAGTTTGGCTTCGTCAAGGGCAGATCATGCCTTTTGAACTTGGTCGACTTCTTCGAAACAGTCACCAAGGCCATTGATGAGGGAAAGGCAGTTCATACAGCCTACCTTGACCTTGCAAAGGCTTTCGACACAATACCCCACTCGGGTATTGTAGAAACTTACCAGCTTAAATGTAAACCCATATGTCACAAGATGGGTTGCAAACTGGCTTAAGGACAGAACCCACAGGGTTAGAGCTGCTGGCGCTATGTCAGACTCCAAGCCGGTCACAAGTGGTGTCCCACAGGGCTCGGTCCTTGGCCCCCTATTCGGCATCTACTTCTCAGAAGTACAGGCCAACATGGGAGGACTTTGGCTGACAAAGTTTGCTGACGACTGCAAACTGGGCGCCATAGAGAAAGTGCATCGGACACGGATATCCTTCAGAAGGGACTCACGGAAACAGCTGGTGCCAGAGCCATGGCCTGAAGTTAAACGCCAAAAAATGTGTAGTCATACCCTTTGGGAAAAACAAGGTAACCCCAAGCTACCATATAGGTGGCAATCCACTAAGCACAGAAGAGGTTATCAGGGACCCGGGGACCCAGGTTGACAGTGGCCTTTCTTTTGACACTCACGTTGCTAAAGTGGTTAGAAAAACCTTCTACATTGCCTACCTGATCATGAAGGGATTCCCATCCAGATCTAGTGAGGTCATTGTTCCCCTGTACTCTTCACTTATCAGACCAATGATAGAGTACAATGCCCCATTCGGGATGCATCTCACCCGACATCTGCAGCAATTGGAGAGACCCCAAAAGTTCCTCACCAAAAGGATAAAGGGACTCCAAAATCTGTCATATGCTGCCAGATTGAAAACTCCAGCTCTATTCAGTTGCATACCGTCCGCTCAGAGGTGACATGTGCCTGACATACAAGGCCATGTCCAACCCGGAATTAATGGACATGCTCCACCTCAAAAAATCCAAATCCACCAAAACCACTAGAGCAAGCAACTTAAACCTTAACACGGATATAAATAGGACGTGCTGGAGGGATAGATTTATCACTCGGACTCCCTATGCTGTGGAATAAAATCCCGGTCCATGTGAGGCAGAGCACCTCGCTGGAGCTGTTCAAGAGAAATCTTGACCTGTGGATGGGAGATCGTAGGTTTATCCCGGGAATCATCTCTGTGTCACTGCTGGACAGAGGCACAACAAACTAATGGGCACAGTATTTTTTCATATAAGGGGTGGCGTAAGCCACAAAAATTTGGGCTAGGCTTATAAATGCCTTAGGGCAGATAGCCTAGTATAAACCTATGAACCTATTTGTTTGTGGGCTTCAGCCCTGGTGAAGTTAAGCAGGAGTTCTCTAGGTCTCTGCAGAGAAAGCCTTTTCTATGACCTGGAAAGACAAGGGACCCGATCTCTTTGGCTGCTGTTCCACCTCGTCGCTCCTCATCTGATCGGAGAACTGTTCCTTCCATTCCTGTCCAGGGTCAGCCCTTCTCAGAGTATCCAGCCTCTTCCACTTGAGGTGCCCCCCACGTTTTCCAATTCCTCCCATGAACATCATATGGAGGAGGTGCCTTGGAAGAGGACGTGTAAAAGGAGGCACTTGGACTCACCCTTGGAATCTCTTACCGAATATGCAGACATCGATGAGGGAGAAGGATCGCCAAAATCACCACCAGAGGATGTCTCCTTTGCAGACATTTTGGAAATTTTGAGCGCAAAGAGGTGGTTAGTTGTACCAAGATCCTACTTCCAATGAGTCTGTATTTCTGGAGGCCTTCAGGATGGGCTCATTTACATCTTTGGTGATGAACCTTTTCATAAATCCGGTGGCCTGCCAGGCCTAGGAGTCTGACACTGTAGAGCCCATGCGTAAATTACCTGACAATATCCTTTTGGCCTCTACATATTCTTTTGGTCCAAAGGTATTCCAGTTGATGCTATGGTGGTGCAGCTGCCACTTAGCTGCTGGCTGAACAGAGCTCTACCATCCATCCGCTTAACTCATTACAGCTGAGTGACTTCTCCGTGTTTCTGCCATTAATTCCTACTGTGCCTCTAGGTCTCAGATATTGCCTGTTCATATTTGCATTAATTCCAAAACCATGCTACATACAAAGTATGAGTATTTTATCTTGAATCATACATGGCACAATTGTATTGATATGACTTCTTTTGGTTAATATTTGGTAGAACTGTAAGGTGATAAATTCATTTTTTAAAGGCTGAAGCCACACACTGGGAGTTGAAGGTATACACTTGATATATACTGGAGGGAATGAGTGGAGTCGAGCGATGGGCAGGTTAAGCAAGCACGTATACACTTCTGCCGCTGTCGTGCGCAGTGTGCTTGGCGCGCTGTCGTGCGCAGTGTGCTGCTTAACTAGGCAGACAGACCTGGTCAAGGAACTCTGAATCATTGGCAGAGACAATACCGACAGGAATTTGGGAAGGCTTCTCTGAAGCTGTCCATTTTCTTCCCTTGCCAACTCATCTGTGAGGCACATGGGTTGCCGGTACCAGCATTGCTATATGCAGACATAAGGTTTTGTGACTTCGTTTAGTGCTTCCTTTGGTACCACCTCATTTGGACCATCATTTAAAGTCACCGTGACCCACAGTGAGAGAGGGCAAGGCTTTGTCTGTTGTAGGCATCAAGTTTTCCACCCCCCAATGGACCTACTCCAGTAATTAGAGGGTCCAAAAAATTTGGTTCCCTAAGTCTCAAGGGTCTTTTCCTGACCGGTGCAGAGTGTTCCCCTCCAGAGGCAGAGGAGGGGGCTTTAATGGCAGACGCTATCCCAGAGGCAGGGGGGGTCCTCAAAATCAGGGCTTTTGGGAACCTTTTTTCTGAGCCCCATCAGTGTTCTGAAGCGTTGCACAGCTGCTCTGCCCTGGAGGCAGTTTATGGCCATTTTTCTCTGCACTCAAACACCTGGGCCCAGTTAAGAAAAATGTTTGGGTGCAGAGCATAATATCCAGAGTATTACATTCCTCTCTCCCTCATGCCCCCAAGAACACGACACACTATCTGCTGTTTTTTTTTTCTAGTCAGAGGGAGTCGGCACTCTTAAAAAAATTCAAAAGTTACTTCCAAAAATTGTCATCCAAGAGGTCCCAACTGAACAGAGGGGTTCTTGGAACTTTCACATTAGTGCCAAAGAAGACCAGAGACCTAAGACCAATCTTGGACCTTGGCAAACAACCTCGTACAAAAAGCGAAGTTTCTGATAGTTATAGTGCAGTCCATCGTTCTGTTAATGAAGGACAAATGAATGTGCTTGAAGGATTTTAAGGACTAGTACTATCACAAAAATACAGGCTGGAAGCCAGTCTCTACAAATTCAGAGCCCTTCCCTTTGGACTCACCACAGCCCTCAGGGTATTTACCAAATGCATGGCAGTAGTTGCAGCTCATCTCAGACGGAGAGGTTTTTGGATGTTCCTGTAGCTAGGCGACTAGCTCCTAACTGCTCCAACCAGGTGTTTGCTATCTCATCCCAGAGTGCCTGTTCCAGATATTGCAACAAACTGTAACATTTTTGGAGTTTGTCTGGACTACGCTGAACACAGTTACCCAAATAGCATAATTTACCCGTACATCAGATAGTCATCTTGAGAAACCAAATCCAAACTTTACTAGTTCTTAGAGCTCTTGGATTTATGGTGGTTGCTGTAACATTAGTCTTCTGGCAAGGTTCTGTGTGCGTTTTCCAGTGGACCATGGCTGTGCATTGGTCTGTACTTTACCACTCTTGTCTGTTCCTATCAAGTTGACAGAAGTTCACAAAACCCACCTGGAATTCATTCTAACCTGTCACTTGGCAGACCTTTCATTCTTCCCTTCCCACAGCTGCAGTGAATATGGCTACTCACCAGTTAGTGGGTTTGGGGGCATTTCAAGGGGAAGATGGTCCAAGGCACATGGACTCCTGCAGAAACTACATTGCATATCAGTGTCCTAGAGATGGGAGCAGTTCTTCATTTGTTGTAAGCCTTTAAGGATGTTCCCCCTCAGGGGGGCTGTTGCAGTTTACACTGACAGTATGTCAGTAGTCTGGTACATCAACAGACTGGGAGGAACCCATTCCTACCCTTTTTGCAGAGGCCATGAGAGTTTGGGAATGGGCAATCTCTTCACACTGCTTTCTCATTGCAACTTCCATACTGGGGCAATCCAGTGTGCTGGCGGACACTCGGCACATCCCTTCTGATGCTACATGAGTGGTCCTTCAAACGGTAGCGAATCAGATTTTATCTGTTGAGGTCAACTCTTCTGCAATCTTTTTGCTTCCTCTCATAACTGTAGCAAGTAGTTTGGGCTGATCCCACAACCTGAGGAGTCCAAAAGAGGGATCCTGTAGTTCAACATTTGATCCTCCTGTCCCCTTTAAGTTTATCCTCCCTTGCTGTTGATCCCAAATTCCTTCAGAAAGCACAATGGTTGAAGAGCATTGTAATCTTCATTGCTCCTTTATTTGCCTCATCAAATTTGGCTCCCCTTCCTCTGGTCTCATCTTAAAGGCAAACTCCAGGCTCCCAACATATTTTAACTCCAATGCTAGTTTTCTGGGATTCTTGTAAAATCATCCTAGCCACCTGCTGTTACGGGAATGCAGCAAGAAGTTGTTCAGTTCTGTGTTTCTCCCCTTCATAAGCGCAGGGAAGCCCATCCCACGTTCTATCGTATCACATCCTTTCAGGTGGAATTTGTCTGCTCCTTCGTGACTTATCTTTGACGCAGACAAATTAGTAGTTCCTGTCCGCCCACACTGTGACGCAGACATCGTCAAGAGTGGCCCAGTTAACAGCTGCTATAAATGACTGCAGGTGTTGTTGTGGATCTCTGTTACCACTACTGTTTCCTTCAGGAATCCAAACATTATTGGATCAAGTATTTCCTTTGTAAAGCTGCAGCCGAAGTGCTTGACAAGTAATATCGCCTGCAATAACTGTTTCGATAAGTTTATTACATACTCTTTTACTCCTTACAAATGGGGCATTGTTTAAGTGTAGCTCTTATAAAGTTCAAAAGTTGATAGAATAGGAGAATTTGCATTAGCATGGTTTTCGTGAAGCTTATGAAGTCTAAATGTCTGCCTTTATTTTGTAACTTCAATGCTTAATCATTTGCCTCCAATTAGCTAGAAATACTTAAATTTCTAAAAGCTGTAACAGTAAAACATGGCAGATCGGGTCATTCCATTGAAAATCTGTACAGTTGAAAGGTCTGCGGGCGTGCTTTGGTGTATGGATGTGTATAAGTGGGTTTGTGCTGATTGCATGTGTGAAAGCCAAATGTCTGTCTGAATGTAGAAGAGACTGTGTATGCCTGTGAGAGTTAGAAATGCACGAAAGAGTAGTGCATGTGTGACACTGCAGAAAAGACTGTGTACGAGAGAGTTGGCAATGAATGTCTCTAGTGTGCCAATGCAGAAGAGACTGTGTCCTGCATCTGACTATCTGGTTGCTGTGCCAGAAAAAGGAACAGCCATTATTTGTTTTTTCCATTTACCAAACGAGCTGGGGGATGTACATCTAATCTGATTGCTTACAATGCATCGATCGGCTTATTACAGTTGGTGTTTTATTTTATTTATTTTGCCTCTTCCTGAGGGGTATGGTGCTGTCTCACAGTAAAGGATTACCTCTCAACCTTTTAGCACAACAGATCTGGACATTGCCTAAAATAATGGGTGGATCACAGGATCAAAAATATGGACACATCTGAAGTATTGCTCTTAAACTTTGAAAGATCCTACATCAGAATTTTCACAGGAATGCACTGTAGCTGAACAGTTGAGAGGTATGCCGGGTGTGCTTTGGTGAGTGTGTGTTTTTCTGCTGCTGATTGCATGTGTTAGTGAATGCATGTGTGAAAGCAGAATGTCTGCATGTGACTGCAGCAGAGACTGTATGCATGTGTATGAGAGAGTTAGCGATGAATGTGTGTGAATACAGAAGAGACACTGTGTCTGTGTGTGTGTGTATAGGACAGGCGGTTAGGGATGCATGAGAGGACAGTGTGTGAAAGCAGAAGTGTGTCCTGCCAGAAAAAGGAACATCCATTACTTGTGTTTATTTTCAGTTTACCGGAAGAGCTGGGGGATGTAGAGCAAACTGTAATAAGCTGATCGTTTAAAATGTATTTATCTGCTTATTACAACCAAGTTTTTTTTTCTTTTTGGGGGGGAGGGGTGGGGGCTCTTGCTGAGGGGGTGTGGTGCTGACCTATAGTGCATATATTTTTTTTTTTTTTAAAGTTACAATATTTCTGGTGAAAATCTAGAGGCTGTCATGAACTTTCTTTTTTCTCAGTTCTGTAACACTTTATTGGCTTGGCATATTAGCCCATCATGCACACTTATGCAGGTTGTGTTTTACGTTCTATTTATTATTTACTCTAATTTATATTGCATTCGTGATCTTTACTACTTATAGAGCAGTTAACATGTTTGCATTGCACATCGACACTTAGAAATAGCGATTTGTAAATGCACTATTCTGGTTATTATAAAATAGACGATGGCATTCCCGGTTGTACAATTTTTCTTCATACTAGCTACAACTGCTGTTTCTAAATTTAATAACTAGTGATAATACAATATTATTATTGGATTGGAAGGTTGTATAATACATATTTCAGTCAGTTCTGAAGTTTTCATTTTTTTCATGCATTAGCAATTATTCAGTGCTGTTGGGCTCCATAGCAGTGTCATAACTCTCAGCCCCTTACATCCAAAATTGGTGGTAAATGCAGAAGTAATTAGGGAAAATAAGGGGCACTTTACTTAGAAGTTGACAAGAGTTGGCGAATGTGACTTAACCTGCATTTCAGAATTAAGAGAAGTCTAACATTAAGCATTGTTAAATATATCCACCTCCTTTATTGTAAGATCATCAGGTTTAGGATGGACGTACCTATTCTTTCCTGCCAATGGCTCAGATGCCTGAGATGCTTCTCAAACTTGATATTTAACACTTTTTCCATCTGCAAGCATTAGTTTCATTAACCAGCAACAAATTCTGAAACCGTATTAAAACATCGCTAAAATGCACTCTCCTTCTGGGCAATGTATAGCGGTATACTGGATAAATTAAGAAATCATACCATTTCCATTCCCTGCACTCTCCTTCTGGGCAATGTATAGCAGTATACTGGATAAATTAAGAAATCATACCATTTCCATTCCCTGCACACTCCTTCTGAGCAATGTATAGCGGTATACTGGATAAATTAAGAAATCCTACCATTTCCATTCCCTGCATTGGAAGAAGAGCAGTCATTTTTCATGTGTTTTATGAAAGTGTAATAAACTCAAAATGCATTCTGAGGCAGGTGTGTGCTTAAGTTTTAAAGAAAAAAAACACAGCTGCTCAGTTGGAGATGCAATTTGTGTTGCTAGTATCACATTGCAACATTTGCATGGCCTTGCAACATTCTATGCAGTTTTGTTTGCCAACTTCAATCCAGCTTGGAGAGCAGCATGGAAACATTGTAGCAAAACCGGCGCAATCTGTGACTCTCATGCCTGGATACACTAAGTGTGATTTCACTATGAAAAAGTATACTTTTTAAGGAGTAACTGTACAACAAGGTAATGGAGCAACTAAAAGAAAGGAAATGTACCGACCACTCTGCAGAGCTACGCATTTAAGGTCTCATTGCCTTGTCTATGAAGTGGAAAGTTGTCATATTAGTAAGCATGTGAGCTCTACCTCAGTGTGCTTAACAGGCAAATTATGTAAAATCCATGTGTCCCATTTTCAAGAATGTTTGGGATACTGCACCACCTACCTTAAATGAATGTTTTCATCTTCTGGTGTGCATTTCTGTACATGCTGGAAAGACAGCAGACATATTAGTGTACAGTGATAGCAGTACATACTGCCTACAACAGCAACCCATTAATTTTATGACTTTTTTGTTTTAATTTTCTCATTTGTTCGCTTGCATATTGTCTGTTACAGTGATAGTGGCTGTGAAGGGCAGTAACAAGTTGAAATATAGTACTGTAAACTTTTTTCACTTTTCTTGTAGTCATACATTGCTTGTGATGGCCATCATTACAGTCCTTGGGGCACAGTCTGTGAATGAAACGTTTATATGTACGAGTGTGTGTGATGTACACACCCCCCCACACACGTGTACGTGTGTGTGGTGCATGAATATGTATTTGACTTCAGTAATTGACTTGGCTCAGCTTTTGGTGCCATTCGTATGGGATACAATATTTGTCAGCCTGCGACAGGCCATGCCATTTTGTCAGGGATGACCAGCACTTATTCCTTTTAAGCTTTTGAATATTGGCTAAAACATTGTCTACTCCCATGCTCCTTTTTGGCCAACCAGAGAAACCTGCTAACATAATGAAACAAGCAAAGGAAAATAGAGTGCTGCTAATCAGTATGGGGAGCCTAAACAAGAAACTTCACTCCCTGCACATTCTCGTCATTACCCTGGAGGTTGTAGACATCTGCGTAGTGGCCACGGCATAGTTTAAATTGGCAGAGTGTACTCCAGATCTGCAGCCCTGTAATGCCTTCCATACATTTACACCAGGTACTACCCAGGAAGGGGAAAATGGTGAAGGCATCTCAGTCTTCATCCAGAAGAGATGGTCATTAAGGCGCCATGATGCCCTAGAGATGCTTCATGTTCATTTCACCATTAGCAAAGCTATTCATCCATTGTAGCTAGCTGCAGCATGCCCGCTATGACCAGTCTCTCAGCAGTAAACCTAATGCTGTCTTCCTGGGTGACGTCACTACTCAGCTATAGACTGGGAGAAGTATACCGCCACTCGTGCGCAAGACCTGAGATTCATGGACTTTAACATAAATGCTTTGGACCAGCTAGTCTGAGTACTTTCTCTAACTAGCCAAAGCAGGACCCCTATAGAAATTGTACCCCATACAAAGCTACTAGTTGTCACTATTGATGAACAACTTCAATTTGACATTAATTTTCAAACAAATATTTATTTTATTTATTTTACATTTGTTGACGGGGCTAGTCTAGCTGAATATATGTCAATTTTCAGTAGAGGCCCTGGGAGAAAAGCTCCAATGGTTATGATAAGTTTAAACAGATAGGCAATGCAATACAAACAGGTAGAGAAAGAGGTTGTGATTATACTAAGTACACAAATACAATCAGAGCAAAAATCAAAAAATATAATTAACAAAATATCTTAAAGGTTTTTTTTTGCTATAGTTATACAGTATACGAGGGATAACCTATATCTATAAAGTTGTTATATCAGGTAGACCTTACAAGGTTAAGGGAGCAGAGATAGTAAGAATTAAGGAAGAATAGATTGAGAGGAAGTGGAAGAGTTAAGCTGGGTTGGTGCAGGAGCAAAGCCAGTGTTTGAGATGAATTTTCAACTGTCCTTTAAAAAGTGGGAGAGGATAAAGATGTGATATCAGAGGGTAGATTGTTCCATTTTTCCAACAGAGTTGGAAAAGAGACAGTCACCTGCAGAGTTAGAGGGTTTGGTTATATTAATCAGTAGTTTGTTGGAAGAGCATAAATGTTTCAGGTTGTTGTATGGTGAAATGAGGTTAGAGAGTATAGGTATTTTAGTTGGATGGTATAAGATCTTGTGAGCTATTACCAACTGTTGAAGAATGAGTTGGTTTGGAAGTTCAAGCCCAACCTAGTTTTAAGTTCAGACAATGGTGAGTTCTAAATGGGGATCCAGAAGCAAATCTAGCAATGTTATAGTAAGATGTTGCTAGTTTCTTGAGGTTGTTTTTGGAGAGATTAGTGTAGATGGGGGAAGCATATAGAAGAGTAGAGATAAGGTGAGATCTGGCTAAGGTGGTCCTTGCTTCAGGTGTAAGGAAGGGCTTAATTCTGTAAAGGGATCCGATATTTTTTATTAACTAATTTGATAGTGGTGTTGATGTGGGAGTCGAAGCTGAGATTATTGTCAATAGTTATTCCTAATAGTTTAGTAGTTGAGTCTGGAGAAATAAGGGTGTTGTCAGCGGAAGTAAGAGTTTTAAATTGAGTGGGGCAGTTTTATGGGAAGGTGAGAACAATGGCAGTTTGGTTTTCTTGGCGTTAAGCGTTAAGGAGTAGGCAACTGTCGCAGAACTATTGTTCAACAGTGGTAAAAGCTTTTTGGGTGAGTGACTGGAGTTCATTTAGTGAATTAGCAGTGCAGATTATAGTAGAATCGTCTGCATATTGTATGCAGGTTGAGTTTGGGATAGCTGATTGGAGGTCATTAATAAAGATAGAAAATAGAAGGGGGCCCAAGATAGAGCCTTGAGGTACACCTAAAGAAATAGGAAGGAGATTAGATAATACATTTTTCCAGAGAACTGCTTGCTGACTGTTTTCTAGGTAAGATGTAAACCAAGTTAAGGACTGAGAATAGAGCGAGAGAGATTTTAGTATGTGTAGAAGAAGTTTATGGTTAACCATGTCGAATGCTTTAGATAAGTCCATGAAGACTGCTGATAGGTAATTATTGTTGCGGTTATAGTTTATCGAGTTGGTAAAGGAGATTAGTGCAGTGGTAGTGCTTTGGGGAGTGTCTGAAACCATGCTGGCAGCAAGTAGGTTTTGATGTAGAAGGTGGTTAAGAAGTTGCTTGTGGATACATTTTTCCATGATTTTAGCTATGGGTGATAGAAGTGCTATGGGACGAAAGTTAGGTCATTAGACTTACCTCCTTTGTGTAGAGGGATGATGTGAGATCTTCCAGATAGAGGGGAAAATTCCTTCATTTATGGGTCTATTTATCAGTATAGAAATGGGATAGGAAATAGCATTGGCTCCTATTTGTAAGAATTCAGCAGGAAGTTTGTCTGCAGAGGGGGTGGTAGGTCTTAGTTTTTTGAGCAGTGATGAGATGAAGGAGGTTGATACAGGTTGGAAACGAAAGGAAGGAGATGCATTTAAAGCAGGTAGGAGTAGCTTAGAGGGGTCAGGAGTTAGGTGACTAGCAAGAGTTTGGATAGTATGAGTGAAGAAATGAATTGAAGTCATTGGCTATTTGTGTGGGATTATCTGGGTTAGAATCTTGAGGGTTAGGTGCGATAGACTGGCCTCGGGATAGGAGATTATTAATTTAATTAATATAAAGAAGACTGACCAAAAACTAGCTTTGCTCTACCACCATAACCACTATTTTACTCCCTCAACCAAACATGTCCTTTTTAGCACCTACCTTATCCCCTCCCTCTTGTCTGGTGCCCCCCTCCTTACTAATATCCAATCCTGTCTAAAGACAAAACTAGCTTCCTGCTGTAACAGAATTTCAAAGTTTGCCACTGGTGCCAAATCCTCCACTCACCAATGTAATGCTCTCCGCAAACTAAATTGACTTGAATTACCCCATCTCTTCTTCATCCAACTTTCTTATGCACATAAACTCATCTTTAAACACTTTCTCTGCCCTTCCCTTGACTCCTCACTCCAATTGCATTAACCTGATAACTACTCTGGTCAAAAAAATCTGGTCAAAAAAATCAAAACCTGCTTGAAGTACACAACTTTTTTTTTTTGTCCTTCTCTCTCTCCTGACTCGTACCACCAACAAACACTCCACCTTCAAAACCTTGCTCCATTCCCACTACTCATCCCTCGAGGAATGCTCCTTTTCCCATTCACCTGACCCTCCTGTACTTCACCATATCCTACCTATCTCTCATCTAATTCTCATAACTCTATCCCTCTCCTCTTACTTCCCCACACCCTACTTGCCTCTTCTCAAATTTTCATAACTCTGATCCCCACTGTCTAGTTTCCTACCCAAGCTCCTTACTATCTTGTATACATATATTCTCATTTCTCCTATTAGTCCTGAACTACCCTCTTTCTTTCATTTTTTTTCTTTTGTAAAATGACTTGAGAAATCACTATTGTAGATCATGTAAATATACTGTATATACATATAGATACTACCTTAGCTTCCATGTAGAAGCATTTTATACCATTACATCTTTTGTTAGGATATTTTTACTCCTTTGTGTACTAATGTTTTATAATTTGTAATGTTTTGTTGGTTTGTCTAATTAATTACTTTATCACTTGTTTAACCTTCTTGGAGCTTTTCTCCCCGGGACTCCACTGAAAATGGGCTTCGGCCCAATGGACTATCCTGGGAAACAAACTGAGTAAATAAATACTTACTAGGGAAACTGCATCCTTGCCCTCACAAATAATGGGGAATTATGCTCCATCCCTTGTGTAACTGCCAGGATTGGAACAAAAGGCAGGGTAGATTCTTTAAGATGGGGAAACATTCCTACAATAAAGTTAGGCCAGGCTCAATTGGACAATGGCCACCCTGTTGTATAAGGAAGTAGTAGTCCACAAGAAACACAACGGGCCAAAAGGAAATCCTAAAGATGACAGAGAAAGATGCGTATAGTTACTGTTTTATGAAAGAAGGCCAGAATTTCCAGATCATAGATTACTAGGCTTATGACTCTGTGGCTCTTACAAGCCTAGCCAAGAGTTTATCCCCAGAAAATAAACCATAATCGGCACCTGTCACCACTGTCAGTGAGGGACACTGGTGGAACCCCTGGGACTAATTTGTGGTTGCCCATCCACTCAAGGTTGTGCTTGAGGGTCAGCGATGTACTTTGCTTGATGTGTATGGGAGTCTTCAAGAGATTGGGTAGCCTCTGGGAGACTGGTTTCTCCAGCAGGTTTTGTTAATGTCACATATTAGATTTAAGCCATTCAATCGATAAGTTACTCAAAGATTAAGAGAAGGCTGGATAAAAGAAAAAAAATACTTGCACAAGAAAAACTGTCAAAAGCTTCAAATGCAAATTTGCATTATAAATGCAACGGATCCATGAAAAAATGTTAGTGATAAACGTTGAGCTGCATGGAAAAAGGAGATGGGAAGTGCAAAAATATAAAGACTTTTTTTTTTTTTTTTAAAGGACCACTACGGGCAAATGATGAAGAAAACATATTTTTTATCTTGCCATGGTTTACTACACCTCCCAAAGCTGCCTGCAGCAAAGTAAGTACTCATTCCTAATTTTATTTTGTTTTTACTCTCGTCTTCCCTCATGGGGGCAGACATCGTGATTCCTTTGGAAAGCTAAATCTGTCCCATAATGCACAGACTGAGAACAAATAGCCCTACCATTTGTTGTCAGACTAGACTTCCATTCACTTAGAATGGAACACCTGAAAAAAATGCCATGATGTCCTTCAAGAATGCAGCTGCAGTCCTGACATATGGGTTGTCCTGCCTCAGGCAGCCCTTCGTTCAGCCGGATTCCAAAGTCTGGGTCCAGCGTCGGCTGTCGCCTCTTCCCTGACGGCAGAGCGGCTGGGGTACAAAAGCATCAGCCGACGCCATCTTCTTAAGTCTTTCTTGCCGCGCGGTGCCCGAAGCAGAAGCAGTTCGCAAGTGCCGGTCGGCCAGCTCCTGTGTTTTCAGATACCGAAGTCATCAAAAAGCTAAGTACCCCATTGGGGAACCTTTTCTTGCCTCAGCCGATGTCAGATAAAACTGCAAAAGTTAATAATTGCTTGTCTTGTAAACAAATACCTCATAAGGACTTCCATTCTTACTGCCTTCCCTGCCTCGGCCCAGACCACGACGTCTCTGCCTGCGCTTGCTTTAATAAGCGCACACTTAGGTGCCGGGCAGAATTTGCTGAAGACTTTTTTGGGGATAATTACTCCTATATTATGCCGTCGGAACTACCGACAGCACATATTTCCAGAAAACGGAAGGACCGGGACAGACCTTCGCGGCCTGTGACTTCCGACACCACGCTGAAGCCTACCGCGAGTGCATCGGTCTCCGGAGGCAGTAATTCAACTGCTCCAGGCCGACTACACCGCTTTACCGCACACTTCGGTCCCGGAGGCTTCCCCGGTGCCGGTTGTTGATTTTCCTCCTGAAACCGAAGCCCAAGATTTACCTGACACTATACCGGTGGACAAAGTTACTCCAGCACGTGGGGCAGCTAGGCCTCCTGTGTCTGTCCATCAAGGCCTACTCACGTGCTAAGGCTGCCAGCCAGGCCAAGTCTCACCCTCCTTAATCTTTTTCACAGGGTCCCACTTCTGATAAACAGATCATGACTTTAGCTGCATATCTAATTTCAGGGGCTCTCAGGCTCATCCAGACAGAGGTTCTCAGCCGCCTTCAGACAAAAGGCCTAGGGTTGAGCAGGCAGATACTCTTTCCTCAGATGAAGCCTCTGGTGAGTCAGGCCATTCAGATTCCCAGGAAGAATCCTTCCCGGCCTACGAGGATACTGATGCTGATGAATCCATTCCCTCTGCCTTTCCTCCTGAGGATATTTCTTTCGGGGAAATTCTCCACTCCATGAGAGAGCATTTTCAGTGGCAGGGCCAGGATTTCTCCGACTCCAGGAAAAGGCTTCGGACTTTCCTTAAGTTACCCCAGCACAGGCCTTTAGCTATACCCCCAGTGTTAGATGTATTGGATGATGTGTTCTCAGACTCCAGTACTTCTCCTGCTGCTGTCACGCCAGACAGATATTACAGGGTTCCTGAAACTCATAAACATCTCTTTAAGGCCCACTCTGTGGATCTAGAAACCTTTTCTCAGGGGCCCAAAGGAGTGGCCACTTCACATCCAAAAATCCTTTGCCCGCAGACGGGGAATCTAGGTCCCTGGAGAGGTGGGGTAAAAAAAGTTTATACCTCATCCACCCTTGCCATGAGGGCACTTAACTGTCTTTTTCATATTTCAGTATCAGGATTTCTTGATGGATGATTTGCAGAAAAAGTTGGCCTCTCCTGAGCCTTTAGATAGAAAGGCCTTGCAGGATTTGGTTCAAAATACTCAGCAGGTTAGCAATCATTTTCTTCAGTGTGGTTATGATGCATTAGAAGCTTCATGTAGGTCAGCTATGACAGGGGCAGTCATACGTAGACATGCTTGGTTGAAAGAACAGACATTGCCAGATCATGTTAAAGTAAAGCTTCTAGATGCACCTCTGGAAAAAGACAAGCTATTTGGTGCTAATGCACAGGGTGTGTTGAAATCAATTGAGGAAAAGGCTAAATCAGTACAGACTGTCAAAGATTTCCTCCAGGTTCAGTAGGAATTGGCCTTCGAAGAATTGGTCCTTTCCAGACACTGACAAGTTCCAAAGGGGAAGAAGCAGGCATGCTCGAGGTAGAGGGCAATACCAAGGCTCCTACAGGGGCCTCCAATGGCAACCAACTAATCAGAGAAGTGGCGCAGGGACTTCTACTGCTCCACAGGGACAATCACAATGACTTAACTTTGACACCGCCGACCAAGGCTCAAAGAGAAGCACCTTTAGGCGGAAAATTATCTTTATTTTCAAAAAATTGGCACGTTTTTACAAAGGACAAATGGATTTTGTACATAATAGACAAAGGTTACAGGTTCCACTTCCATACCTTACCAGCAAGACAAGGCATGCCAAACCTGCCACAAAATCAAAGGGCAGAGGCACTCCTACAAGTTTCAAAGCTGCTACAAATCAAAGCAATAGAAAAGGATCTGAAGTAGGATATTCATTTGTCTGCAACCTGTGGGTTATGGATCCGATATCGGATCCGAACCGGCATGGTTTTCCAGCTATGGATCCAAGCTCTCAGCTCCTCCCCTCACCCATAATGCCCTGCTCTACCCTCATGACCCCAGATCTCGTTTGCCGCGCTGGTGACTGGATTTGGGTACATAGCTCTCAGCTAAGTGGATTTTGTTTCTTGTAAAAATCAGAGAATTTTTTGGTTTTTTGAGTGTTTCTGAGTGAAAGTTTAGGTTTCCCTTTGTTATAAGTGTATTTTGACTTTATTTGAGTTAAATTAAGTAATTTTTATTCCCTCCCCTCGCTGTTGCGTAGAGTGTGTGTGTAGGCCTGTGTGTCCTTTTATTTTAAGTTACTTTCTGTAGCTTTAGTGAATTATAGATTATGGCTGACCAGCCTAAATCTATTTTTTCGAAATGCTCGAGTGTGGCCATAAGCTCTCACCGGCTGATGGCCACACTCGGTGTGTTAAGTGTCTCGGGGTTGAACACCTCACATCTGGTTGTTCCATTTGTGCAGGGTTCAACCCCAGGGCACTGAGGAGCGGAGGTCCAAGCTGGTCTTGGCGGGTCTTTACCGCCAGACTCGGCTCCGCCTCCGCTCCTTCGGGACTGCTGTGGCTACAGTTGTTCCCCCTGTGGCACCACCTCCTGCTCCTGGGACTCAAACTCCCGCTTCTGGAGAGGAGAGGGATGCTGCTAAGAAGGACCGGAGGGAGAAGCACCACAAGCGGCGGGCCGAGACCTCTGTTTCGGCCCCGCCAGCCAAGCGGGCTTCTCCCGGCTCCGCTGTCGGTTCGGTCTCCTCCTTCTCGGCTCCGGTCCCCTGTGTGCTTTTCACCGGGTCCTGAGGAGGAGGAGACCCGATCTCCGTCGAGGCTATCGAGGAGGCACTCCAGGCCTACCTCGGTAGCCTCTTCGAGATCTACCCATAGCCTTTCTGATGCTGATCTGGACCGGATGATGAGAAGGTTCATCCAGGCCCAGATGCAGATGGGAGTGCTCTTGCCTCTCCCCCCTCCCGGGGGGGGCTCAACACCCCTTTTAAGCCTATTGCTCCTTCTCCGACCCGCTATCCGGGTCCGGAGCAGCTGGAGCCGAGCAGCTTCGGAGCCGGGGGTGGGTCGGCGCCGATAGTACTTGGTACTTCGGATCCGACCCTGCCCTCGAGTGCGTCGGACCCGATCTCGGAGCCTGGATCCGAGCCGGATCCGGGGATCAGTGCTCCTTCGGGCGCCGTCTGTGTCGGAGCGCACTGTCCTTCGGATCAGAGTGCTGCGCCGGCTCCGATCCACTCTTCGATCCGAGGGGAGCCGATTGTCGGATCCTTTGGTCGAGGTCGGCTCCCTTCGGCTTTTGATGTAGTGGAGAGGGCTCTGTTGAGGGTCTCCGGACCCCGGCACTTGTTTCGGCTCCGTCCGCTCCCTCTGCACTGGGCCAGGCTTCCACCATCCGGCCCCTGGGACAGCCCCTTTCTGTGGCCCAAGTTGCTCCTATGGGGCAAAATGCTGCTGCGAGGACTCCTCTGACAGCCCCCAGAGGAGGTCCCTCAAGCATACGTGCAAAAGGAGGCATATTGACTCCCCCAAGTCTCTCACAGAAGACACGGACTTGGAGGAAGGGGAAGGCTCCCCACGGTCACCCCCAGAGGATGTCTCCTTTGGAGACATCATGGAAATGCTCGTATAAGGGGGTGGTCTGCCCCAAGTCTTCCTCGGACGAGTCCGTGTTCTTGGAGGCATTCAAACGGGCCCGTCTACCTCTTGGGTGTCCCCTGCCGACCCCCTGGTGGACCTTATTACCACCAGGGCGTGGAAGGAACCGGACACCGTGGAGCCAATTCCCAAAAGACCGGATAGGATCCTTAGTCCGCCGTCCGACCGGACCCATTGGAGTAAGGGGCCTCCGGTAGATGCCATGTTGACGGGCGGCCACAAAGAGGGAACTGGCTCAGGAGAGTCCTCAGTCCACCCACCGAGCAAGGAGTCTCGGATGATGGACCGCTTGGGGAAGCGGATGTTCAGTTCGCGACCTTCTCAGTAAGGGCGCTGAACTATTTGGCACATGTTATTCGGATGCAGCGAGATCTTATTAAGGAATACGCTGCATCCCCTGAGTCCATTTCGGAGGAGGACAGAGTTCTGCACTCCACCCGTATGGCCACTCTTAGGTCAGTTACAAATACTTCTATGCGGCTACTCTCCCATGCAACGGAGGCGCTAGAGCTGCGGGACAGGACTGGTCACTAGACGCCAGGCCTGGCTCCGTCCTCGATTTTTCTGAGCCCTTCAAGGCGCTTTGCGAATGCCCCTTTGATGGTTCTGCTCTGTTTGGCAAGACCGTTCGCAGACGCTGACCCAGAGCGAAAAGGACGGAAGACGCTGTCTGCCGATGGAATCCGCTTCTCTGCACCCCAGAGGCCCTATTCTAGGAACCAAAAGGGTCAGAAGAAGATGTGGTTCCGGAAGTCGCAGCAGTCCCAGCCTGCTCCGGACAACCAGTCCTTCCGTGGCAGAGGAGGACAGGGAGGACGCCGCCCTAGAGGCAGAGGGGCTCCCAGAAACTTCGGGTCCAGGGAACCTTTCTCTGAACGGCCCGCGCAGCAACCCTGAGGGGTTGCCCGACTGCTCTACTCTGGAGGCAGTCGGGGGATGTTTTTCGGGGCACCTAGCGGCATGGGAGTCCATAACATCGGACCGCTGGGTTCTCCAAATCATATCCAGGGGATATCGTATTCCTTTCCTTCACCTTCCAAAGTTGAAGTCCCTCCCGGACGTCCCACCCGGTCAACGGGAGGCCGCTTTGGCAGAAATTGGCCATCTGCTAAAGAAAGGAGCCATCCAGCCCGTTCCCCCAGACCAGATCGGATCAGGGTTCTACTCCAGATTCTTTTTAGTGCCAAAAAGACGGGGGAACTAAGACCAATCCTAGACCTCTCTCTCTTGAATCTGGCAGTCCCCAAAGAAAAATTCCGAATGGTCACTCTGCAATCTATTCTCCCCCTTCTGGGAGAAAATCACTGGATGTGCTCGATAGATCTCAAGGACGCGTACTACCACATCCTGATGGACAGGCGCTCCAGGAGGTTTCTCCGCTTACGGCTGGGAGCCAGTCACTACCAGTTCGGGTCCTTCCCTTTGGTCTCACCACAGCCCCAGGGTGTTCACCAATGTACTAGCAGTGGTAACGGCAGAACTGAGGCTTCCGGGCGCCCAGGCCTTTCGCTACCTGGACGACTGGCTTCTTACCGCCCCAACAAGCCATCTACTTCTCTTGGCGAGACTCCTTTCTCCATCTTGCTCCCTTTCTGGGCATCACAATAAATACAAAAAAGTCCAACCTGGCGCCCACACAGCTCTTAGATTTTATAGGGGCCAGGCTAGACACAAGGAGTTTACGAGCCTTCCTCACTGCGGACAGAGTTCTAAATCTGCAGCTCCAGGTGCGGGCCATTCTCCAGTCAAGTTCTGTTCCAGCGGAGTTGGTCCTGAGGGCCCTAGGGTCCATGGCTTCGGCTATAGCACTTCTTCCTCTTGCCAGGCTCAATATGCGCATTCTACAGTGGACGCTCTTAGTACAGTGGTCATACCTTGCTCTCCCCATGCATCATCCCATAGCGATCAGCAAGGCTTGCAAGCGGTCCCTCTTGTGGTGGCTCCACTCTCCGGATCTCCACAAAGGCCGCCCATTTTGTGCTTCTCCCCCTCTCGCCACGGTGACCACGGACGCCTCCCGCCTCGGGTGGGGGGGGCACGTTGGGCGGACAGTCCAAGGCACGTGGAACGATTCAGAGACCTTACTGCATATCAATGTTCTAGAGATGAGAGCAGTGCTCTTAGCGTTGCTAGCACTTCAGGACTTTCTTCCCTTGGGAACAATTGCGATTCAATCGGACAACATGTCTGTTGTCTGGTACATCAACAAGCAAGGGGGAACAAGGTCTTACCCTCTTTGTCGAGAGGCCATGAGAGTTTGGGAATGGGCAATCTCCACCAATCGCTTTCTAATAGCAACGCACATTCGGTCGGTCCAACATCCTAGCGGACAAGCTCAGTCGCACCATTCTGACCCCTTACGAGTGGTCTCTCAATTGTCAAGTAGCGAACGCATATTCGCACGGTGGGGAACCCTTCATGCGATCTTTTGCTTCTCCCTCAAACACCAAGTGCGACAGTTTTTCGCTCTAATACCTCCTCCGGAGGTACCCCAAGAGACGCTCTGGTGCATGCTTGGCCACCCGGTCTTCTGTATGCCTATCCACCCTTGCCTCTGATGCTGCAAGTTCTTCAGAAAGCCTCTCGGGTGGGTTGCAGAATGATTCTCATTGCTCCATTCTGGCCTCGACAGATCTGGTTCCCCTTCCTAAGGTCTCACTCGGTGAATCCTCCTTGGATTCTAGATCCCATCCCGGATCTGATATCCCATCCATCCTGCATTCCTACTCCGAACCTGGACAACCTGAAGCTGACCGCTTGGCTGCTCCAGTTCCACTCTTGATAAGGACTCGGTATTTCTTCACCTGTAAAGGCTATTTTGGTGGCGGCTCATAAACCATCCACTAGAAAGGTTTACGAAGCAAATGGAAACGTTTCTCTGTGTGGGCGGAGCGGCAAGGCCTGAATCCTTCACGGTTCCTCTCCCTTTAGTGCTTGACTTTCTAACCACTCTCTTTAACGATGGTGCCAGCAGTTCCACAGTCAAAGTTCAACTGGCGGCAATTTCTCACTATCACATTGGCCATGACTCTAATCCTCTTATGTCAGCCAAATTGTGTAAAATATTTCTTAAAGGTACTTTTCTTCTCAGGCCCCTATAAAACAAGCAGTTCCTCCTTGGGACCTTTCTTTGGTCCTACAGGCCTTGACCGCTCCTCCTTTCGAGCCAGCGGCCACGGTGGATCTCAAATTCTTGTCCTACAAGACAGCCTTTTGGTAGCCATTACATCAGCCAAGAGAGTTTCTGAACTTCAAGCTTTATCAGCTAAACCTCCTTACTTGGTATTTCATCCGGACCGTGTCTCCCTCAGGACCAACCCGTCCTTTCTTCCTAAAATCGCTTCTGAAGCAAACATCAATCAATCCATTAACCTCCTGTTTTCTTCCTAAATATGAAAACAAAGGTGAATATAAGCTACATTCACTAGATGTTCACAGGCAACTTAGATTTTATCTGAACAGGACAGCTGGTCATAGGCAATCCGACCAGCTGTTTATTTCCTTTGCAAAATTCAATTTGGGCAAGCCAATCTCTAAAGTTTCTCTGTCCCGCTGGATTTCACAGTGCATTTTATTGGCTTATCAAGCTTCAGGAAGGCCCGCACCGGAAGGTGTTCATGCCCATTCAACCCGGTCAGTATCTACCTCGGCAGCCTTCAAGGCTAGGATTCCTCTAGATGATATTTGTGCAGCAGCCACGTGGGCTTCATCTCATACGTTTATTTCCCACTATAAGTTGGATCTTGCATCTAGGGGTAGAGCATCCTTTGGCTCCGCGGTGCTCCGGAATATCCTTCCATGATGGCCGCCCAAGATTCAGGTAGCTGGGGACTCTGTCCCACAGGTTGCAGACAAATGAATATCCTACTTCAGATTTAGAAGTTATGTACTCACCATAACGTTCCATCTGAGTAGGTGTATTCATTTGTCTGCAACCATCCCGCCCTCCTATCCCCCTGGCCTTTCAGTTTCCTGCATATTCCTTGTTACCCTTTTTAGGGTATTGTTGCTTTGGCAAACTCGATCTGAGGTCATGAGGGTAGAGCAGGGCATTATGGGTGAGGGGAGGAGCTGAGAGCTTGGATCCATAGCTGGAAAACCATGCCGGTTCGGATCCGATATCGGATCCATAACCCACAGGTTGCAGACAAATGAATACACCTACTCAGATGGAACATTATGGTGAGTACATAACTTCTAATTCCTCCTCAGGAACAAGGCCAGGGATTCTACTCGAGACTGTTCCTTGTTCCAAGAAAAGCAATGGAGACCTATACTGGAGTTGTCCGCTCTAAACACTTTTCTCATTGTGCCAAAATTCAAAATGCTGATGTTACAGCAACTTCTTCCCATGCTGGGCAAGGGGTTTTGGCTGGTTACTCTGGACCTCAAGGAGGCATACCTGCATGTCCCAATCAGACACAGCTGCAGAAGATACCTCCAGATTTCTTGCAGGGTCAGAGCATTATCAATTCTCAGCATTGCCATTTGGCTTGTCTACTGCGCCCAGAGTATTCACGAAATGCCTGACATCAGTAATTGCACATTGCAGACTTCAGGGGATACAAATATACCCTTACCTGGACGACTGCCTTATACACGCGGACAGCAAGCAAGCCTTGATAAGACACTTGGACTATGTCATTCACTTACTACAGGCTTTGGGATACACAGTCAACATTCAAAAATCAAGACTACTGCCATCCCAACAAATAATTTTTCTAGGAACCAAACTGGACACAAACTCACAAATGGCTTTCCTCACAGAAGAAAAACAAGAACAATTACCAGATTACTTCAAAAACCTAGCAAAGCACACCCAGATGACTGCAAGGAAAATCCAGGCCCTGGGTTTCATGGCATCTTGCATTCTCCTGATCCCTCTGGCAAGACTACACATGAGAAAATTACAATGGTACCTAAAAAGTTTATGGTCTCAACACAGCCACAACTTAGAAGCAATTATTCCACTCATTCCATGTCTACAAAAGGAATTTTTGTGGTGGGCACAAGCAAGCCAGCTAAACAAGGCATGTCTTTCAACAAACCTCAAGCAAGTCAAACCATTACAACAGACTTCTCAGATCATGGATGGGGGGCACACATGGAGGGCAGATGCATTCAAGGGCAATGGGCACCCCGGGAATTGCATCTGCACATCAATCAAAAAGAGATGTTGGCAGTGATTCATGCAATCGAGGCTTTTGGAAAATTTCTTCAGCAAGGCCATCTGCTAATAAAGACAGACAACACCACTGTTATGTAGTACATAAACAGGGAGGCACCCATTCTTACCCCCCTCTGCAGACTAACAATGACTCTTTGGGAAAAGTCCCTGAAACTGAACATACAGTTGCAATCCCAGTTTGTCCCAGGCAAGGACAATGTTCTAGCGGACAGCCTAAGCAGAAATATTATGGACCCGCACGAATGGATGTTGCATCCAGACATTTTTTCACAAATAACTCGTGCATGGGGAAGGCCGGACATAGATCTCTTTGCCTCACACCTCAATCATCATCTGAAGAAGTTCTGCTCAAGGACACACCATCCTCATGCCTGGAGAATGGATGCTCTCTCCTTCAGCTGGAATTCTCTAACAATCTCTGCATTCCCACCTCTACCATTAATGACCAAGGTGTTACCGAAGATCAAAGCAGAACAACCGAAAGGCATTTTGATAGCTCCAGACTGGCCAAGACAGCACTGGTATCCATTACTAAGGAGCATAACTCGCACCAAGCAGTGGCTCCTGCCTCAATGGCCTCTGCTTATAACTCAGCACAATTACAGGACTGTTCATCCCAACCTGCAAACATTGCAACTGACAGCTTGGAGGATTCCATGACTTCTCCCCATATCTCTCTCTCCAAAAAAGTTCAAGAGATCTTACTGGAAGCACGCAGGCCTTCCACCAGAAAAACTTATTCAGCCAAATGGAAGAGATTCAACATCTGGAATGCCAACAAGGGCCAGGATGCATCAGTAATGAGCATCCCACAGATACTAGAATACTTGGCAGAAATGCTTCACAATGGCCTTTCATATTCTTCCATAAAAATACACGCTTCAGCAATTTCAGCAAAATACAACTGTGATCCACCTGTGTTTTCACATCCTTTGCTAAGACCGTTTCTAAGAGGGATAAAGAATATCAAACCTCCAAGAAAACCACCAGTGCCTGCATGGGACCTCAACTTCGTCTTGGAAAAATTAACTCTTCCTCCTTTTGAGCTAGCAGCATCTTCAGAATTGCAATTTCTCTCCTGGAAAACAGTTTTCCTGTTGGCAATTACTTCAGCAAGAAGAGTCTCGGAGATACAGGCCCTCATGGCAGTACCTCCATTTCTCATTTTCCATCAGGACAGTCTCTTTAAGAACCAATCCTTCATCCATGCCAAAAATCAAGCAATTCACCTGCCTACTTTCCCAATCCTCAAAATAAAGGAGAAAAGCTTCTGCACACTTTGAACATACACAGGCAATTGCGCTACTACTTGGACAGAACAAAGGCCAACAAAGTCTGACCAACTATTTGTAGCTTACGCTGCTGGAGTACAAGGAAAGGCAATTTCCAAACAAACAATTTCAAAATTGATTGGAAACTGCATCAGATTCTGCTACTCTTCATGGAAAAGGTGTGCCAGCCAATATCAGGCCACACTCCACCAGAGCTACAGCCACCTCCACAGCCTTTCTAAGAGGGGTGGCTACAATGGACATTCTAGAAGCTGCTACACGGAGCTCCGTGCATACATTTTCCAAACATTACAACCTGCCTTTTATATTCCAGATCCCGAGCAGGCTTTGCTTCTGCAGTCCTGCAGGGCATTTTAGCTATACCATCCTTATCTTAGATCCTTACCTTATATCCTACCACCCCCAGCTTGGCTATGGTATTCAACCCATATGTCAGGACTGCAGTTGCAGTCTTGAAGGACATAGTACAGTTTTGTACCTACCATAAATGTAGATGTCTGACAGATATGCAACTGCAGTCAGGTTTTCCCTCCCTCCTACCCCTCTGTAATTCTCTTTTTTGGGTCCACTCCCCCTTTTTTCAAATTAGCTGGGGATATCTGTTATGGTGTATCTGTTTATTACTGTTGTGCATGTCTGGAATTTTTATCCATTCTCTAAATTTAGCCTTCCTTGGAGGGCACCTGGCATCTGGGGCAAGAAACACTGGAAGAAGATGGCGTCTGCTGATGCTTTTGTACCCCAGCTGCTCTGACGTCGGGGAAGAGGCGACAATCAGCCGACGCCGGACCCAGACTTTGGAATCCGGCCGACCGAAGGGCTGCCTGAGGCAGGACAACCCATATGTCAGGACTGCAGTTGCATATCTATCGGACATCTACATTTATGGTAGGTACAAAACTGTACTTTTGAGAGTCTGCAGGTCATGTCATTGACTGGCATGTGCTGAGTTTTACAAATGTTCCCACTGATGTACTATAAAGTGTCAACAAATTACTGAGGTAAAAGACTTTTCACAAGGAACAGTTTTGCAAGTTTCAGTTCCTGGCCAGGTTACTCCTCCCATCTCCCCTCCTTCAGTGGGCTACAGTCTCACATTTCCAGCTTTACTAGATTCAACTATTTAGTCAGCTTTGCATGAAAAGACAAAAAAAAAATCACAGCCTGGTGTGCCACTAAATCTGTTCCCTTGCATGTCTCTATGCCTCTTAACTTCTGAATAGCATTTCCCAGGAATAAAAAAAAAAAGCAAACACATCAGTCCAGAGTTTAGGCCAGTCTATCCATTTAAAATGTGCATAGTAAAATATTCAACTTGTAATGCATTCTGGCTGCTGACATGGTTATCTTTACATAGTTCTCTTGTAGTATAACCTGAACTTATGGTATTTTAATGATAAATTTGACAAAAGTTCAGTTTCTTAACAATGACCTCCCAAGCCTGTGATGTGACCTAGTACTTTTTCTTACTATTGTTTTATCTAGTTTGTCTTGGTTGTATACCTGTAGCATGTCTCTCATCCTCTCAGCAACAGACTCCTGAAGAAAACTTCCAAAGCAGATACTAGTAGCAGCAGCTGTAGCAGTGAAATTGCACTCCAAAACATAGTACTGACAAACACAGGGGAAATGTATGTCTGAATCAAGCAGTGATGAAATTGCTAGGGACTTCACTGAGCACAGTTTTACTCTTAATCTCTCCATTTCATAATCCATAACACTTGCACCACACTTACAAAGGCACACCTCCACCTTCCACAAACACAGCTACCCACACACCATACCAGTCAAATTTAAGGCTTTTCCCACCTCTGTGCAAAACACTGCTGTAATGGCTTTGGCAAACAAATGAAAATGATTGATGGGTGTTGGTTAAAGACTCCCATCCATATCTCTCAACAGTACAGATTTTTGCAGAAAGTCCAGATTTTTTGTCTGTTTCATAAAATTGCAGTTTTCTGTCAAATCACTGGCAAATCATTGAACACAAGTCAGAAAGTTGACAGGCATATGATTTTCAGACTTCATATCCTTAAAATTCACTCTAATGCAAAACCTGTTTATCAACTTTCTAAGTTTGTAAGTGCAATATTTATAAATTGTCCCATTTTTGGGCCTTTGTCCCCTATTATTTATAGCCTTGTCCAGATTTCTTCTATAATGAGTTATGTTGCCATCCCTTCCTACTGGAGCCAGTCCACTGCACTTGCACAAGTGTCCCCCTCAGCAGGGCAGCAAGCAGGTGTCCGTGCAGATTTGCTTTATAGTTCTTTTAACACACACACACACACACACACACACACACAGAGTAAAACTTGTCCGTGCTATTTCTTTTCCTTGGTTTCGTTTCCCTTACTTGTAATGTTGCTTTTACTCATTTTTTTCTCCTGCCTCCCATATCTGCCCTAATTATTGCTTCTTACAAATACTTTTCTTCACTCTTCTCTTCCCCTCCTCCTCTTTATTCACTATTTGAACTTTTCCACTCTGACATTTGCTTTGAGTAAATAATGAACTGTCACCCTTATGTCAGCACATTTCAATGCTACATATATTTAGTCTAATAATAGGTTCATGGGTAGGTATTAGGCTATCTGCCTAAGTAAGCCTAGCCAACAAGTTTCCCAGGCTTATGCCACCCAAGAAAGTTATTTTCCTGTGCCACTGTCAAGCAGAACCACAGAAGTGATTCCTGGGGTATATTTTCTTATCTCCCATCCACTCAGATTTTTCTTAAAGTGCTAATTAGGAACTTTGCTTGACATAGATGGGTAGCTTGTTCCAGAGTATGGGAAGTCTCTGGGACAGGAATCTCTCTCTCTCTCTCTCCAGCATGTCCTGTTTATTGTGGTGATTAGGTTTAGGTTCCTAGAGCGTGTAGCTCAGAGGGATTGGGGTTTCTTTAGGTCTAGCATGTCCAACAGCTCTGGGTTTGACATGGCTTTATATGTTAGGCAGAAATCACCTCTGAGTAGGCGATGTGCTACGGAGTAAAGCTGGAGTTTTTTAGATGGTCAGTGCAGGGCATCTGTTTGAGGCCAGTAATCCTCTTTGTGAGGTACTTCTGTGGCCTTTTCAGCTGCTGCAAATGTCTTTAGGTACATTCCAAAAGGGGCGTTGTACTCTGTAATGGGTCTGTGTGTCAAGTAAAGGGGGACAATGACTTTTTTTTTTTTTTTCCTGGATGCGAACCCTTTTGTGATGGTGTGCCACGTAGAAGGACTTCTGACTACTGTGGCGATGTGATTATCAAAGGAGAGACTACTGTCCACCTGTGTCGCAAGGTCTCATCACACATTCAGTGTTAAGTAGACTACCACCTATGTGGTAGCTCATGGGTACAGAGTTTTTATAGGTTCATACTAGGCTATCTGCCCAAGGACATTTATAAGCCTAGCCAGAGTTTTGTGGCTTTCGCCACCCCTTTAGTTTGGAGGATACTATGCCCATTATTTTGCTGTGCCTCTGTCGAGCAGTGACATTGAGATAATCCCTGGGGTATATCTGCGATCTCCCATCCATTGGTCAAGATTTCTCTTGAACAAAGCCAGCTAGGTGCTCTGCCTCACATGTACCGGGATTTTGTTCCACAGCATAGGCAGTCTCTGGGTGATGAATCTGTCCCTCCAGCACGTCCTATTAACAGTGTCAGGGTTTAAGTCTCCCGCCCTTGTAGTTCTGAGGGATCTAGATTTTTTGAGGTGAAGCATGTTCATCAATTCTGGGTTGGACATGGCCTTGTATGTCAGGCACAGGTCACCTCTGAGCAGACGGTAAGCGACTGAGTAGAGCTGAAGTTCCTTCAGTCGGGCAGCATAGGACATATTTTTGAGACCCTTTATCCTTTTGGTGAGGAACTTTTGGGACCTTTCCAGTTGCTACAGGTGTCGTGTCAGATGCATTCCGAATGGGGCACTGCACTCAATCATTGGCCTGATGAGTGATGAGTACAGAGGGATGATTACTTCCCTTGATCTAGATGTGAATCCCTTCATGATCAGGTGGGCAATGTAGAAGGTCTTTCTAACTACTTTGGCAACGTGAGTATCAAATGAAAGGTTACTGTCAACCTGGGTACCCAGATCCCTGATAACCTCTTCTGTGCTTAGTGGGTTGCCGCCTATATGGTAGCTAGGGGTAACCTTGTTTTTCCCGAAGGGTATGACTATGCATTTTTTGGCGTTTAACTTTAGGCCATGGTTCTGGCACCAGTTTTCCGTTTCTATAAGACCCTTCTGAAGGATATCTGTGTCAGATGTGTTCTCAACTATGGCGCCCAGTTTGCAGTCATCTGCAAATTTTGTCAGCCATAATCCTCCTGTGTTTGCTTGTACTTCTGAAAAGTAGATGCCGAACAGGAGAGGGCCCAGGACTGAGCCCTGTGGGACACCACTTGTGGCAGGCTTTGAGTCTGACATGGCGCCAGCAACTCTGACCCTGTGGGTTCTGTCACTTAGCCAATTTGCAACCCATCTTGTGACGTATGGGTTTACATTTAAGCTGATGAGTTTTTTAATGATACCTGAGTGGGGTATTGTGTCGAAAGCCTTTGCCAGGTCGAGGTAGGCTGTGTGAACTGCCTTTCCCTCATCAATGGCCTTGGTGACTGTTTCGAAAAAGTCCACCAGGTTTAAAAGGCATGATCTGCCCTTGACAAAGCCAAACTGGGTCGGATCCAAAGTCTGCAAGTCTCTTATGTCTTGTTATTTATGAGTTCCATTATGATCCTCGCCATAGCTTTGCAGATCAAGCTCGTCAAGCTGATGGGACAGTGATTTCCCGGGTTGGTGGAGGCACCTCCTTTGTGAAGTGGGACCACAGTTGCCATACGCCACTCCTTGGGCACGTATCCTGAGGTGAGGCTAAGATTAAACAGCTGACCTAACTGCGGGTTTAATTCCTCATTGAGTTCGTGGAGCACACATCCGGGGACACCATCTGGTCCCATGGATGCTGTGTTTTTTTCTTTGGAGAGAGCAGTTCTCACCTGAGCGTTAGAGATGTTTGGGGGGCTGTAATTCTCTGGCATAGATCTCACCTTGAGGGGGGGAGAAGTTTGCACTGAACCTGTCAGCCAGTATGTTGGCAATGTCTGTAGGTTCAGTAATTTTTACATCATTTTGAACCAATTCTTAGCATATCTGGGAGTTTCCTCCCAGGTTTCTAACATAGCTAAAGAAGGCCTTATGATTGTCCTTTGAGTCCTTAGCGACTTTTCTCTCAAAATTTGCCTTGGATGATTTTATGAGAGATCTTAATTTTTTACTTATAATGATCAAGGGTGTTTTCCCTTTTAAGGATTTTGCTCTATCTTGTAGTAGCTTCCTCCTTTTGTTGTAGAGCTTGTTTATGGCTGGGGTCCACCAAACTGGACGCTTGCCTTTGGTACAAAGGGTCTTTGTTTTGTTTGGGATTGCCTGATCCATGCAGTCCTGTAGGTGCTGGTAGAAGGCATTTGTAAGTGATTCAGCGGCTTGAGTAATGGTTTCCAGTCTCGGGGGCCTTAAAAGAGACCACACTAGCCTTTAGAAGTGTGAAGTCGGCTTTTGAGAAGTTCTTCACTGTGGTCTTATCTCAGGTGGGGGCGGAATGTGGACTTCCAGTGAGATGAGTTTATGGTCTGATCTCACCAGTGAAGGGTATACTTCCGGTGTTGAACATTGTGACCCCATGTTCGTGATGATGAGATCTAGTATGTTATCTCCTCTTGTGGGAATGGTGACTAGTTGTTCCATGGCATTTGAGTTTATGAACTCTAGGAACCTTTGGGCTAGAGTGTTGGGGCTTGAGTAGTGATCCCAGTCTATATTCGGGTAGTTGAAATCACCTAGTATGATGGTGTTTGGAGATGCATTTATCCCCTCCAGTGTTTTCAGGAAAGCTATGTAAGGTTCCTGAGATTGAGAGGGTGGCCTGTAACATGCTAAAAATTGCAGAGCAGTCTTGCCTATGGTTAATTGCATCTGGATGGTCTCCGATGCATCGTGCGTTGCCACCAACCTTTAGGTGTGGGTGTTCTTGATGAATATAGACACCCCCCTCCTTTCTTGGTGTTGTCCGGATTTTGGGGCCGGAACGCATGATATGAGGTAAAGCCTGATAGTGCCGGGGTGCTCTCGAGCGCAAATTTACCAAAGGGGATGACTATGCACTTTTTGGCATCGAGCTTGAGGCCATGGCTCTAACACCAGGCATCTGTCTCAGTAAGGCCCTTCTGTAGGAAGTCCACATCATTTGGGGAGTCTACTATGGCTCCTAGTTTGCAGTCATCTGCGAACGTTAGCCAGAGGCCTTCTGTGTTAGCCTGTACTTCAGAGAAGTAGATACCAAACAGGAGAGGTCCCAGGACTGAACCCTGTGATACTCCACTTGTCACGGTTTAATGTCAGATTTGGAGTCTGCAACTTTCACAGTGTGGGTTCTGTCAGTGAGTCAGTTGGCAACCCATCTTGTGACGTAGGCTTTTATACCTAGTTTAGTGAGTTTAGATATAATTCCAGAATGGAGGATGGTGTAAAAAGCCTTGGCGAGGTCAAGATAGGCTGTGTGAACCACCTTAGCCTCATCAACTGCCTCGGAGAAGTCTATTAGGTTACCAATGTCTTGAGTTCCATGATATCTGACCAGGGCTTAGGGGTAAATCGCTTTGGCTATGGTGTGCATGGTCCTGGGTTCGAGCCTTGTAGAAGTAGCCTTACCTCAGGCTTTGTGCCTGCTGAGTGGCGCACAGCGACGGTTATCCCACTCCACAAGGGGGTGAGCCACCATGGACCCCGGGAACTACCGCCCCATTAGCCTGACTAGCCTGGTCTGCAAGGCCATGGAACGTATCATCATGGAACTTGTAAACAAAGACATTGGTAATCTCCAAACTCTGGACTCCACTCAGTTCGGGTTTGTTAAAGGCAGATCATGTCTCCTAAACCTGATGGACTTCTTTGAAGCAGTCACCAAAGCCATAGACAAGGGTAAGGTGGTTCACACAGCCTATCTAGATCTTGCCAATGCTTTCAACACCATCCACCGCTCTGGAATTATAGACAAACTCACTAAACTAGGTATAAATCCCTGTCACAAGATGGGTTGACAACTGGCTCACTGACCGAACCCACACTGTGAAAGTAGCAGATTCCAAATTCGACTTCAGACAAGTGGAGTACCACAGGGTTCAGTCCTGGGTCCTCTCCTGTTTGGTATCTACTTCTCTGAAGTACAGGCCACCACAGAAGGTCTTTGGCTAATGAAGTTTGCAGTTGACTGCAAACTAGGAGTCTTAATCGAAACTCCTAATGATGTGGACATCCTACGAAAGGGCCTCACTGAGACAGGTGCCTGGTAAGCCATGGCCTTAAGCTCAATGCCAAAAAGTGCACCGTCATCCCCTTTGGTAAAAACTCTGTACCCATAAACTACAACATAGGCAGTAGTATACTTAACACCAAAAGTGTGACGAGACCTTGGGACACAGGTGGACAGTAGTCTCTCCTTTGATAATCACATCGCCACAGTAGTCAGGAAATCCTTCTGCATGGCACACCTAATCACAAAAGGTTTCTCATCCTGAAAAGAGGTCATTGTTCCCCTCTTATCACTCATTAGACCTATTGTAGAGTACAACGCCCCTTTTGTTATGTACCTCA